>NC_042995.1:1710662-1908914 GCF_901001165.1 Salmo trutta
CAGAGGGGGACATCTGTGTTCCCCCGCACCCATTTTGGGACACAAACAAATCCCTGTGTCCCTTTCCCTCCCTCCCTCCCTCCCTCACCCAGGCTCTGCTAACAGGGCAGTGCCCCTCTGTGTCCCCCTCCCTATGCCAGCAGGGTGTTCTCACCCAGGCGGGGGGCGTGGTGCCAACCCCATGCCCTTGGAGGAAGGTCACAGCTTGGCAGTAGGACGGGCTCTGTGTTGGTGGTTCATTACTAACTGTTGCCATGCCAGGGAGGGATCGTGCTGTAAGAGCTGGGATAGAGGACGACTGTTATGTTCATGTAACAGTGCTTCTGTGTTTCAAAACATGGACGTATCCAACAGACAACATGAAGCATGTCGCAGAAATGTCCTGTATGGATACCTTACTTTAATGTCCATTCATGGAAATATATTTTGTGAGGCCAACGGTCCATTGAAATACAATCAATATGTGTTCTGTGCCATGACTTCCACCAACATAGTGTGTGATCTGATGATACAGTGGGTTATACGGTCGATGAGTACGGGATGACATCATGTGGAATACAAGGTGCTGTACATTATTTCTGTACTGGATGTTTTGTTGCAGACCATATGTCTCACTGTAAATGTTGCTGTTGAAGTAGGAGATATTGAGGCTGTTATTGGACTGTCTGTACATCTCACACCTGGCCACTCTCTGAAGTAGAGCTGCCTCCAGACCCTGTACAGTGTATGTACCTGCTAGTACAGTGTATGTACCTGCTAGTACAGTGTATGTACCTGCTAGTACAGTGTATGTACCTGCTAGTACAGTGTATGTACCTGCTAGTACAGTGTATGTACCTGCTAGTACAGTGTATGTACCTGCTAGTACAGTGTATGTACCGGCTAGGCTGGATGTGTGTGTGTGGGGGGGGGGGGGGGGCAGCCCCAGTAGACTCAATAGAAACAGTAGATCTGATCTCTAATGTAGAGGTTCAGCCTCCTCCTAGACTGTCTCATTGTGAAGGAACACACTGATTACACGGTACACAGCTCCCTGCTGTCTGCTGTGAGACTATAGGGGAAAAGTCACTGAAACATCACTGCTTCTGGAACACAATTACAAAGAAGTACATGGATTGATAAAACAACTGGTTCAGCTATAAGCCTAAGGTTTTGTGGCACTGGTAGGTTGCTTGTTATGCTAGGTTGTCCTTCAGCAATGTAGTATGTATGAATATAGCTACTGTAGGGGTCTACTGGTGTAGGTCTCCTGTAGATGAATGTAGCTACTGTAGGGATCTACTGGTGTAGGTCTCCTGTAGATTAATATAGCTACTGTAGGGGTCTACTGGTGTAGGTCTCCTGTAGGGATCTACTGGTGTAGGTCTCCTGTAGATGAATGTAGCTACTGTAGGGATCTACTGGTGTAGGTCTCCTGTAGATTAATATAGCTACTGTAGGGGTCTACTGGTGTAGGTCTCCTGTAGGGATCTACTGGTGTAGGTCTCCTGTAGATTAATATAGCTACTGTAGGGGTCTACTGGTGTAGGTCTCCTGTAGATGAATATAGCTCCTGTAGGGGTCTACTGGTGTAGGTCTCCTGTAGATGAATATAGCTCCTGTAGGGGTCTACTGGTGTAGGTCTCCTGTAGGGATCTACTGGTGTAGGTCTCCTGTAGATTAATATAGCTACTGTAGGGGTCTACTGGTGTAGGTCTCCTGTAGATGAATGTAGCTACTGTAGGGATCTACTGGTGTAAGTCTCCTGTAGGGATCTACTGGTGTCGGTCTCCTGTAGATTAATATAGCTACTGTAGGGATCTACTGGTGTAGGTCTCCTGTAGGGATCTACTGGTGTAGGTCTCCTGTAGATTAATGTAGCTACTGTAGGGATCTACTGGTGTAGGTCTCCTGTAGGGATCTACTGGTGTAGGTCTCCTGTAGATTAATATAGCTACTGTAGGGATCTACTGGTGTAGGTCTCCTGTAGGGATCTACTGGTGTAGGTCTCCTGTAGATTAATATAGCTACTGTAGGGATCTACTGGTGTAGGTCTCCTGTAGATGTGTAGTTACTGTGGGGATCTACTTGTGTAGATCTCCTGTAGATTAATATAGCTACTGTAGGGATCTACTGGTGTAAGTCTCCTGTAGGGATCTACTGGTGTAGGTCTCCTGTAGATTAATATAGCTACTGTAGGGATCTACAGGTGTAGGTCTCCTGTAGGGATCTACTGGTGTAGGTCTCCTGTAGATTAATATAGCTACTGTAGGGATCTACTGGTGTAGGTCTCCTGTAGGGATCTACTGGTGTAGGTCTCCTGAAGATTAATGTAGCTACTGTAGGGATCTACTGGTGTAGGTCTCCTGTAGGAATCTACTGGTGTAGGTCTCCTGTAGACTAATATAGCTACTGTAGGGATCTACTGGTGTAGGTCTCCTGTAGGGATCTACTGGTGTAGGTTTCCTGTAGATGAATGTGGCTACTGTAGGGATCTACTGGTGTAGGTCTCCTGTAGGGATCTACTGGTGTAGGTCTCCTGTAGATTAATGTAGATACTGTAGGGATCTACTGGTGTAGGTCTCCTGTAGGGATCTACTGGTGTAGGTCTCCTGTAGATTAATATAGCTACTGTAGGGATCTACTGGTGTAGGTCTCCTGTAGATGAATATAGCTTCTGTAGGGATCTACTGGTGTGGGTCTCCTGTAGATTAATATAGCTACTGTAGGGATCCAGTGGTGTAGGTCTCCTGTAGATTAATATAGCTACTGTAGGGATCTACTGGTGTAAGTCTCCTGTAGGGATCTACTGGTGTAGGTCTCCTGTAGATTAATATAGCTACTGTAGGGATCTACTGGTGTAGGTCTCCTGTAGATTAATATAGCTACTGTAGGGATCTACTGTTGTAGGTCTCCTGTAGGGATCTACTGGTGTAGGTCTCCTGTAGGGATCTACTGGTGTTGGTGTCCTGTAGGGATCTGCTGGTGTAGGTCTCCTGTAGGTGAATGTAGCTACTGTAGGGATCTACTAGTGTAGGTCTCCTGTAGATTAATGTAGCTACTGTAGGGATCTACTGGTGTAGGTCTCCTGTAGGGATCTACTGGTGTACATCTCCTGTATATGAATGTAGC
Source organism: Salmo trutta (assembly GCF_901001165.1). Classification (NCBI taxonomy): domain Eukaryota; kingdom Metazoa; phylum Chordata; class Actinopteri; order Salmoniformes; family Salmonidae; genus Salmo; species Salmo trutta. The sequence continues at coordinate 1,713,774 of NC_042995.1, forward strand.
TACTGTAGGGATCTACTGGTGTAGGTCTCCTGTAGGTGAATGTAGCTACGGTAGAGATCTACTGGTGTAGGTCTCCTGTTGATTAATATTGCCACAAATCATTCTTCTGCAATTCCTGTAAATCCTAAACTAATATGTTTATTGCTGTAAAACCTCAGTTGATAGAGCATGGTACATGCAACACCAGGGTTGTGGGTTCTATTCCCATGGGGGACCAGTATGAAAATGTATGTACTCACTACTGTAAGTGGATCTGGATATGAGCGTCTGATAAATGACTAAATGTAAACACCTAAACTAATAGGTTTATTGCTGTGTTTTCTCATTCATATACATGATCAAGCATATCGGTGAGTTCAAATCACTACACAATGACAACAGATGGAGAGGATGATGATATTGATGATGATGGTGGGGCTAGACTAGACTAGTTGATACCAGAGCAGAATATGTCCAGCGAGGGAGCATGTCCCTACAACCATCTGTCTGCTTGTGTTTTCTAATCTTAGAGATCTGACACTTAGCAACAGACCAAGACAAGGCTCACTGACAACTACTGTTGTACCTGACTGACTCTCTCTGTACCAAAACAATGGCTGCTGTTGCTGTGAGCCTGGAACCTTTCACGCCATCCCTGAACCAGGCTGGCTGTGGTGCATTCGGTGAAGGGGACTTTGTCTGTCTGCTCCTGTGATCTCTGATTGTCATGGCTGCTCTGAGCAGATGTCCCCAAATCTCTCTCTCCCCCTTTCCATTCCCCTTCCCCCACAATCCTTCTCTCCCTCAAGCTCTCCCTCCCTCCCATCACAGTTCTTTCTGCCTTCCCTGCATTCCCCCGCCTCCCTCCCTCTCTCCTCCCTCAACACCCCCTCTCTCTCCATCTCTCTCTCTCTCTCTCTCTCTCTCTCTCTCTCTCTCTCTCTCTCTCTCTCTCTCTCTCTCCCTCTCTCTCCTCCCTCAACCCCATCTCTCTTGCTCTCCCTCTCTCCTTCCCTCTCTCCTCCCTCTCTATCTCCTTCCCCAACGCTCTCTTCCCTCAACCCCATCTCTCTCTCTCCTTCATCTCTCTATCTCCCCAACTCTCTCATTCCCCAACTTTCTCCTCCCTCATCCCCCTCTCTCCTCTCTCCTACCTCACCTCTCTCTCTCCTTCCCCAATCTATCTTTTGTTCCCTCTCTCTGTTTCTCCCTCTCTCCTCCCCTTTCTCCCTCTCTCGTCTCTCCTTCCCCCTCGCTCTCCTTCCCCCTCTCTCACTCTCCTTCCCCATCCCTCTCTCCTTCCCCATCTCTCTTTACCCCCCTCTCTCCCTCCTCCTCTCTCTGCAAACTCCTTCCCAAACTCTCTCCTCCCTCCTCTCTCCTGATCCCCTGTGTGAATACGGACCCCTCCTCCTCCTCTCTCCTGATCCCCTGTGTGAATACGGACCCCTCCTCCTCCTCTCTCCTGATCCCCTGTGTGAATACGGACCCCTCCACCTCCTCTCTCCTGATCCCCTGTGTGAATATGGACCCCTCCTCCTCCTCCTCTCTCCTGATCCCCTGTGTGAATACGGACCCCTCCTCCTCTCTCCTGATCCCCTGTGTGAATACGGACCCCTCCTCCTCCTGTGTGAATACGGACCCCTCCTCCTCCTGTGTGAATACGGACCCCTCTTCCTCCTCTCTCCTGATCCCCTGTGTGAATACGGACCCCCCCTCCTACTGTGTGAATACGGACCCCTCCTCCTCCTGTGTGAATACGGACCCCCCCCCCTCCTCCTGTGTGAATACGGACCCCTCCTCCTCCTGTGTGAATACGGACCCCTACTCCTCCTGTGTGAATACGGACCCCTCCTCCCCCTGTGTGAATACGGACCCCTTTCCTCCTGTGTGAATACGGACCCCTCCTCCTGTGTGAATACGGACCCCTCCTCCCCCTGTGTGAATACGGACCCCCCCTCCTCCTGCGTGAATACGGACCCCTCCTCCCCCTGTGTGAATACGGACCCCTCTTCCTCCTCTCTCCTGATCCCCTGTGTGAATACGGACCCCCCCTCCTACTGTGTGAATACGGACCCCTCCTCCTCCTGTGTGAATACGGACCCCCCCCCCTCCTCCTGTGTGAATACGGACCCCTCCTCCTCCTGTGTGAATACGGACCCCTACTCCTCCTGTGTGAATACGGACCCCTCCTCCCCCTGTGTGAATACGGACCCCTTTCCTCCTGTGTGAATACGGACCCCTCCTCCTGTGTGAATACGGACCCCTCCTCCCCCTGTGTGAATACGGACCCCCCCTCCTCCTGCGTGAATACGGACCCCTCCTCCCCCTGTGTGAATACGGACCCCTCCTCCTCCTGTGTGAATACGGACAATCTTTAGAAACCTAGAAACTCACTTTGACATGTTGCTGGGGATTTCTGGCAGAAAAACAAGGTTACATCCCCAGGCCTGTTTGGGTTGGTTGTGTCACCCTTCTCCCCTTCCCCTCGTCCCCTTCTCCCCTTTCCCTCGTCCCCTTCTCCCCTTCCCCTCGTCCCCTTCTCCCCTTCCCCTCGTCCCCTTCTCCCCTTCCCCCTCGTCCCCTTCTCCCCTTCCCCTCGTCCCCTTCTCCCCTTCCCCTCGTCCCCTTCTCCCCTTCCCATCGTCCCCTTCTCCCCTTCCCCTCGTCCCCTTCTCCCCTTCCCCTCGTCCCCTTCTCCCCCTTCCCCTCGTCCCCTTCTCCCCTTCCCCTCATCCCCTTCTACCCTTCCCCTCGCCCCCTTCTCCCCTTCCCCTCGTCCCCTTCTCCCCTTCCCCTCGTCCCCTTCTCCCCTTCCCCTCGTCCCCTTCTCCCCTTCCCCTCGCCCCCTTCTCCCGTTCCCCTCATCCCCTTCTCCCCTTCCCCTCGTCCCCTTCTCCCCTTCCCCTCGTCCCCTTCTCCCCTTCCCCTCGTCCCCTTCTCCCCTTCCCCTCGTCCCCTTCTCCCCTTCCCCTCGTCCCCTTCTCCCCTTCCCCTCATCCCCTTCTCCCCTTCCCCTCATCCCCTTCTACCCTTCCCCTCGCCCCCTTCTCCCTTCTTCCTGTCTTCCCCCTCTCCCCTCTCCCCTGTAGTTGTGATGGTCAGTGTGAATGGCCATGTTGCGCTTGGTCCTGCCAGGGGCCCCTGACTGTGCTGGGTGATGAATGTAGAACCAGCTCCCTGAAGAGGCTCCCAGCCTAAGAACCAGACTGTCTGTCGCTGGGGCCAAACAAACCCATTGTTGTTATCTGTGGTGGACGTGCTCACATGGGCCCCTCGTCACTGGTGGATAATGTGAGGAGTTGTTGTAGTAATTGTGGATTGCCCCTTTGTCCCATAGTACTACCCATAGAAGTCTGCTATAGAGATTGGGATACAGTCCGGGCTTAATTATCCTAGATAGAGTAGATAGGATCAGTCACAAACACTCTTAGTCAAACTAGGAGGTTTCTACATGAAAGCCTCCAGGCTTGGCCCACTGCTCCACACTGCAGTGTAAGTAGCATGCTTCAGGAAAACCCTGATCAGCTTAACTCCTCCTCCTGTAGTCCTCTATAAGTCTGCCAGGAACATTCATCCAACCATTGTGTTTGAGTAGACATACTGTCAGTCTGGTACAGTATCTAGTCACTTAACCACGGACATGATTTAGAGTAGGGGGAATGGTGATCTGGCAACGAGTGTGTGTGTGTGTGTGTGTGTGTGTGTGTGTGTGTGTGTGTGTGTGTGTGCGTGTGTGTGTGTGTGTGTGTTATGACTGTTCTCTGTTTGTTCTAACATTCTCTCTCCCTATAGGTGTAACCAGGAGGTTTTCCTCATCAGTGCTCTGATTCCTACCATTGTGTTCAGAAGTGGTTAAGTCCATCAGCAACTCATCAGGTAAAACCAGAGAGAACAAACACTTGTAAAGAGAGCTTTAGCTGAAATGATGCTACAGATGTAGGATCTTCATTTGAGCCAGTTTACTACAACAGGGAAATAATCCTGCAGCAACAGGAAATGTCAATTATTTTGTGGATTATAATTAATGGACATTTTTAACCAGAAGGTTATTGACAGCAATTGTGTGATTTGCCTGTGAGTGTGGACAGTAAAAACCTGTTCTCTCACCAGTAATCCCCCAGCCAACAGAAAACATGTTAAAATCCCAGTGCAGGTTATTAGCCTGACAGCCCAACAGCACTATAACTGATCTGCTCCTGTCCTGACCTATCAGAACTTAGAAACAAATCAACCTGACCAATCAAAGTTTAGAAACAGTCCAACCTGACCAATCAGAGTTTAGAAACAGTCCAACCTGACCAATCAGAGTTTAGAAACAGTCCAACCTGACCAATCAGAGTTTAGAAACAGTCCAACCTGACCAATCAGAGTTTAGAAACAGTCCAACCTGACCAATCAAAGTTTAGAAACAGTCCAACCTGACCAATCAAAGTTAAGTAACAGTCCAACCTGACCAATCAAAGTTAAGTAACAGTCCACCTGACCAATCAAAGTTAAGTAACAGTCCACCTGACCAATCAGAGTTAAGTAACAGTCCAACCAGGAAGGCCATGACTGGCTTTATTCCTTCAACACTGACCAGCAACAGGGTATTATTGAGTTGTTGATGTCACTTAGCCTGACGTCCATTAGTGGGACTGTAATGGCCTCTGGTCATGTCATGTCATGTCATATACGTCTGTCTGACCCGTACACATACACACACAGAGACACACACACACACACACACACACACACACACACACACACACACACACACACACACACACACACACACACACACACACACACACACACACTCAGTTGAGGGGACAATAACTGTAAGTAACTGTCCTGCAGGCCTAATGACTGTAATGGCTAGTGACTCAGGCTGTCACTTTCTTACTGTTGTTATGCAAGGTCCTACAGTTGACTGCTGCACTAATGTTTTTGTTTGGGTGAAAGGCATGTCTGACCTGGCTGACTGACTGACTGGCTGTCTGACATGGCTGGCTGACTGACTGGCTGACTGTCTAACCTGACTGGCTCACTGGCCTGGCTGTCTGACCTGACTGACTGTCTGACTAACTGACTGGCTGCAGCTGGAGACAGAGCTCTGCAATGCAGCAACAGGGAACAGGGAACATTATAAATTCTCTATATTCACCTTGTGCTGACGTCAAACCTGGGCTGTGTTCAATAGGGACAAAATGTATTGAAACAATGAGATGGAGCTCTAGAACCTGAACTTATCCAATCAGAACACAGATAACGTTTTGCTATGATGTGCCTTTCTGAATATGACCCTGGTTTAAAGAGTAATGCAATACCCTGGTGTAATACCCTGCTGTAATACCCTGGTTTAAAGAGTAATGCAATACCCTGGTGTAATACCCTGCTGTAATACCCTGGTGTAATACCCTGCTGTAATACCCTGCTGTAACACCCTGCTGTAATACCCTGCTGTAATACCCTGGTGTAATACCCTGCTGTAATACCCTGGCGTAATACCCTGCTGTAATACCCTTGTGTAATACCCTGCTGTAACACCCTGCTGTAATACCCTGCTGTAATACCCTGGTGTAATACCCTGGTCTAATACCCTGGTGTAATACCCTGGTCTAATACCCTGGTGTAATACTCTGGTCTAATACCCTGCTGTAATACCCTGCTGTAATACCCTGCTGTAATACCCTGGTGTAATACCCTGGTGTAATACCCTGCTGTAATACCCTGGTGTAATACCCTGCTGTAATACCCTGCTGTAATACCCTGCTGTAATACCCTGCTGTAATACCCTGCTGTAATACCCTGGTGTAATACCCTGCTGTAATACCCTGCTGTAATACCCTGCTGTAACACCCTGCTGTAATACCCTGCTGTAACACCCTGCTGTAATACCCTGCTGTAATACCCTGCTGTAATACCCTACTGTAATACCCTGCTGTAATACCCTGCTGTAACACCCTGCTGTAATACCCTGCTGTAACACCCTGCTGTAATACCCTGCTGTAATACCCTGGTGTAATACCCTGCTGTAATACCCTGCTGTAATACCCTGCTGTAACACCCTGCTGTAATACCCTGCTGTAACACCCTGCTGTAACACCCTGCTGTAATACCCTGCTGTAATACCCTGCTGTAATACCCTGGTGTAATACCCTGGTGTAATAGCCTGCTGTAACACCCTGCTGTAACACCCTGCTGTAATACCCTGCTGTAACACCCTGCTGTAATACCCTGCTATAACACCCTGCTGTAATACCCTGCTGTAACACCCTGCTGTAATACCCTGCTGTAATACCCTGCTGTAATACCCTGCTGTAATACCCTGCTGTAATACCCTGCTGTAACACCCTGCTGTAATACCCTGCTGTAATACCCTGCTGTAACACCCTGCTGTAATACCCTGCTGTAACACCCTGCTGTAAAACCCTACCCTGCTGTAATACCCTGCTGTAATACCCTGCTGTAACACCCTGCTGTAACACCCTGCTGTAATACCCTGCTGTAATACCCTGCTGTAATACCCTGCTGTAATACCCTGCTGTAACACCCTGCTGTAACACCCTGCTGTAATACCCTGCTGTAATACCCTGCTGTAACACCCTGCTGTAACACCCTGCTGTAACACCCTGCTGTAATACCCTGCTGTAACACCCTGCTGTAATACCCTGCTGTAATACCCTGCTGTAACACCCTGCTGTAACACCCTGCTGTAACACCCTGGTGTAATACCCTGGTGTAATACCCTGGTGTAATACCCTGCTGTAATACCCTGCTGTAATACCCTGGTGTAATACCCTGCTGTAATACCCTGCCGTAACACCCTGCTGTAATACCCTGCTGTAATACCCTGCTGTAATACCCTGGTGTAATACCCTGGTGTAACACCCTGGTGTAACACCCTGCTGTAACACCCTGGTGTAATACCCTGGTGTAATACCCTGGTGTAACACCCTGCTGTAATACCCTGGTGTAACACCCTGCTGTAATACCCTGGTGTAATACCCTGGTGTAATACCCTGGTGTAACACCCTGCTGTAATACCCTGCTGTAATACCCTGCTGTAATACCCTGCTGTAATACCCTGGTGTAATACCCTGCTGTAATACCCTGCTGTAATACCCTGCTGTAACACCCTGCTGTAATACCCTGCTGTAATACCCTGCTGTAATACCCTGGTGTAATACCCTGGTGTAACACCCTGCTGTAATACCCTGGTGTAACACCCTGCTGTAATACCCTGGTGTAATACCCTGGTGTAATACCCTGGTGTAACACCCTGCTGTAATACCCTGCTGTAATACCCTGCTGTAATACCCTGGTGTAATACCCTGCTGTAATACCCTGCTGTAATACCCTGCTGTAACACCCTGCTGTAACACCCTGGTGTAATACCCTGCTGTAATACCCTGCTGTAATACCCTGCTGTAACACCCTGCTGTAACACCCTGCTGTAATACCCTGGTGTAATTGCCCGAGGGATAATAGATGGTTGTTAGCTATAGTGAAGACACTAAGTTCAATCTTTTCAACAAGGCATGAACAGTATAATTACATTGTGTGTCTGAGAGTGTCACGGTAGTCGAAGGGTTGATCCCAAAACGCAGCGGGTATATGTACACTCATCTTCTTTTATTAGGATAAAGAAGGGAAACCAAAAACAAACACGTATACAAAAACACAACGACGACAGACAGTCCTGTAAGGCATAACGCTAAACACGGAAATAACCTCCCACAAAGTGACAGGTGAAAACAGGTTCCCTAAGTATGACTCTCAATCAGCAACAACGATGTACAGCTGTTCCTGATTGAGAGTCATACCAGGCCAACACAGAAATACAAAACTAGAACAGCTCCTAGAAATACAAACACAAGAACATACCCAACACCTCGGAACACATAAATCAAATACCCCTCTACAATACACACACACCCCGAACCACCTAAATCAACTACCCCCTCTACATCGACACTTACACCAATAATCCCCAGAAATACTCGAGAGAGAGAGAGAGAGAGAGAGAGAGAGAGAGAGAGAGAGAGAGAGAGAGAGAGAGAGAGAGAGAGAGAGAGAGAGAGAGAGAGAGAGAGAGAGAGAGAGAGAGAGAGAGAGAGAGAGAGAGAGAGAGAGAGAGAGAGAGAGAGAGAGAGAGAGAGGCTGACAGGGTGGTATTATGGATACAGATGTGGACCAAATTGTGTCGTTCTCAGCTGTAAACGGGCGTTTAGTTTTTTCCTGGTCTTTCTTGGAAAAGAGGTTCAGAGCCGTCAGCTCCATCAGAGGACATGTGTGGTATACCTGTCCTCTCACATTCTACATCTACAGCCAATCTGCTGTTTCAGATTCACCACGGATTGTTACAGCTTTTCCCCAATAGTTGTCCAAGAAGCTATGAGAATAGAAAGGTTCAATTGTTTTGTGAAGCATCACAGCACAGTTGAAAAATATATGGCAAATAGAAATCCGAAATGGATGATGTTGAGAGACAGATGGGAAGGGTTGAATGGAGCTGAAGGGTGGGACTAATAACAAGATAACCAATGTAACACATACGGGGTCTGTAAAATGTATATAGGTTCAGAACATTTGTGAAATAGCACAGTTACAAATAGAAATCAAACTGGATGGACATCAGAAATAGAGGAAGGACTAAAAACAAACAAAATATAACTATTGTTAAATAGACTGTGTCTGTAAAATGTGTATAAGATGAATAAATTGAAGGTAAAAGCCGAAGTGTTTATTAGTTTACTCCAATTGGGGGATCGGTGGTAGGGTTTGCGGGGAATAATAATAAAGGTATATTCTTTAAAAAAGTATGTCTATATAGGTATGTGTATGTGTATATATGTGTATATGTATGCATGTGTGTAGGGATATATATATTTACCCCAAAAATATATGGGGGATTGGAAATGATGCAGACAATTACGTTGATGGAAGCAATATTCTTTCCTCAATATTAAGCTGATCCACCCAAAAAAACAACAAAAAAGAAAAGCTGCAGGATGGAGCTGGGGAAATGTTAGCACTCTCAGATTCATAGATGGAGTTAGGGAATGTGCCTGGTGGACCAAGTGATTAGGGGGGGTTATCGAACGAGTTCTTAAAACACTCCATTAATGGACTTTAATGGACTTTTCACCCTGTTTGGATTCCCTGCTTCCAGCTAACAGTTCAACCCAGTGTCATCTCTTCCGGTCAGTGTTTTCTGTGGGGTGGTTTAATGAGGGCCCACTGAGTCAGTGTACTGGTGTAGAGAAACCAGCCCAGGGATCAACTGAAGACACCATGAGCTCTTTGAGGCCATCACACATCCTCCTCCCAGGAACATGAAGACCCAAGATCATCCAATCTGTGTTTGTGTGTGGGTTGGTTCTTCTATCCTTTTGGGGACCTAAAATCCCCAAAAGTCCCCACAAGGATATGATAGCAAGGACAATTCTCTCTCGTGGGGACATTTCCCATATCCCCATGAGGACAAAGGCTATTTTAGGCTTAGGGGTTAGAATTAGGGTTAGGACTTATGTTTAGGTTAGGGTTACGGGTTAAGGTTATGGTAAGGGTTACTAACCTAGTTGACAGAGTGAAAAGAAGGAAGCCTGTGCAGAATACAAATATTACAAAGCATATATCCTGTTTGCAACAAGGCACTAAAGTAATACTGCAAAAAAATTGACAAAGAAATTAACTTTTTGTCCTGAATGCAAATTGTTATGTTTGGGCCAAATCCAATACAACAAATTATTGAGTACCACTCTCCTTTTTTTCTAGTGAGGGCAGCATCATGTTATGGGTATGCTTGTAATCATTAAGGACTGGAGAGTTTTTCAGGATAAAAAGAAACAGAAGGGAGCTAAGCACAGTCAAAATCCTTGAGGAAAACCTGGTTCAGTCTGCTTTCCACCAGACACTGGGAGATGAATTCACCTTTCAGCAGGACAATAACCTAAAACAAATCTACACTGGAGTTACAGTTTTTACTTGAAAAACAATTTCAAGACCTGAAAGTGGTTTTCCAGCAATGATCAACAACCAATTTGACAGAGCTTGAAGAAATTTGAAAATAATAATGGGCAAATGTTGTACAATCCAGGTGAGGAAAGCTCTTAGAGATTTACCCAGAAAGACTCACAGCTGTAATCACAGCCAAAGGTTATTCTACAAAGTATTAACTCTGTATTTCATTTTCAATACATGTGCAAAGATTTCTACAAAAAGTTGTCACTTTGTCATAATGGGGTATGTGTATATTGCGAGATAAAAAATGTGTTTAATTCATTTTGAATTCAGACTGTAACACAACAAAATGTGGAATAAGTCAAGGGGTATGAATACTTTCTGAAGGCACTGTGTATACAGATATGATTGATGATTATCTGACGTGTACAGTAGCGTCCTGAAAGTTTCACCTCACTGAAGACGTCCCTGCTGAATGCTTGCTGTTCATTCCCACTTCACTGTGCTTGTATTCTGCTACCATTCTGCCTTGCCTGCTGTCTCTGCTGAGTCACCATAAATGTATGATATGGTATTATCCTAAACCTTGACAAAGGCGAACATCTGCAGCAGGTTGACATTTATTGTCATGACTCTAGCCCTGGAGGCAGAACTGAGCCATTTCCACTAGATGGGCCAGCTGGAAAGTCTAAATTGGCTAGATTATAAACATTAATGAAAACATAAATGTGCTTTTTGGTCTTAATATAAGGTTAGGGTTAGGCATTAGGGTTAGCAGTGTGGTTAGGGTTAGGCATTAGGGTTAGCAGTGTGGTTAGGGTTAGGGTTAAAATCCGATTTTATGACTTTATGTCTGTGCCAGCTAGTGACCACTAGCAGAGCTGCCTCCAGAACAACATTCATGACAACCTACAGATCTGCACACCCTGAAACTATAGCTACCCAGGGTTGATGTAAGGACCTATGTCCTTGTATGCCCACTCCGTCCCCACAAGACGGTGTCCTCACAAACCACAAAGATTACAGGGGCAGGTTGATCTGAGCTACTGTGATTGGCTGGCACTAGCAGGAATTCCGTCTCCTAAATGGCGGCTGACATTCTGATGAACAGAACTCAGGGAGGCATGAAGATTGCCCCAGTAGAGGAGCAGGAGGGGGACAGGGCTTATGAAAGAGGGAGGGGGTGAGAGAGAGGGAGAATTTAATTGAAAGAGAAATGGCTGGGAGAGAGAGAGTGAGAGAGAGGGGGAGATAGAGAAGGGTCGTAGAGAGAGGTAGTGGGAGGAGAGGAGGGTAAAAAGAGTGAGAAGGGAGGGAGAGAGGGAGGGCAAGAGGGGGGTGAGAGAGAGATAGATGGAAGAGAAGGGTCGGAGAGGGGTAGAGACTGACAGAGAGAGAGAGAGAAGGGTGGGAGAGAAGTAGTGGGAGAAGAGGATGGGAAATAGAGAGACTATGGAGGGGAGAGAGAGAGCGATGGATGGAGGGAGGGAGCTTATGATGCCTACTGACCTGTGTGGAACTCAGAAAGCCCCTGAGGCGTCCTGTTCTGCCACGCCCAAAAGCAAACCATCTTCATCCAGCCATCTCTCTCTCTCTCTCTCTCTCTCTCTCTCTCTCTCTCTCTCTCTCTCTCTCTCCTATCCCTCACTCTGTGTACTGTATCTGCTGGCATATGATAGCCGGGCCCTGCATGTTCCAACCAGGGAGAACTAGCCCAGTCTGACCAGTCAGTGTTAGAAGTGATAGGACAGGACATTCTCATGTCCCCTGGCCTGCATACCGCCTGCATTGTTTACTGAGGCTTATACGGAAAATAAATGCACTCTAACCGATATGACAGTAACAGAGATGACAGGAAGATCTCCAGCCAAAGCCTATTTTCTGGTTATGATCGTCCTTTCTATGTGTGTCTGATATCGTCTCATCTCACAGTACAAAGGGATGAAAAGAGATTTCCTCCAGCTTCTAATGGAATGTGAGGTATTAGACAGTTAGACAGTTAGGCACTATCCCTCTTTCTCCCACTGCTTGTTTGAGTGTTTTTGTGCTGTAATGGGGGGTGGACAGGGGGAGGGGGAAGTCAGATGATGTTAGCCCAGACCGGACTGACGAGGCATGGCTAGAGAAGCAGGTCTTCAGGGTACAGCAACAAGAGATGGTAGATCTTTTTTCAGAGAGAAATGGGGAGAAAACACAGACAGTGAGGGATGTGATGAGAAGTCTAGTCAGGTAACATACAGGGAGATAACAGAGAGACAGTGAGGGATGTGTTGAGATGTCTAGTCAGGTAACATACAGGGAGATAACAGAGAGACAGTGAGGGATGTGTTGAGAGGTCTAGTCAGGTAACATACAGGGAGATAACAGTAACAGAGACACAGTGAGGGATGTGTTGAGAGGTCTAGTCAGGTAACATACAGGGAGATAATAGAGAGACAGTGAGGGATGTGATGAGAGGTCTAGTCAGGTAACATACAGGGAGAAAACAGAGAGACAGTGAGGGATGTGATGAGAGGTCTAGTCAGGTAACATACAGGGAGATAACAGAGAGACAGTGAGGGATGTGTTGAGAGGTCTAGTCAGGTAACATACAGGGAGATAACAGTAACAGAGACACAGTGAGGGATGTGTTGAGAGGTCTAGTCAGGTAACATACAGGGAGATAATAGAGAGACAGTGAGGGATGTGATGAGAGGTCTAGTCAGGTAACATACAGGGAGAAAACAGAGAGACAGTGAGGGATGTGATGAGAAGTCTAGTCAGGTAACATACAGGGAGATAACAGTAACAGAGACACAGTGAGGGATGTGTTGAGAGGTCTAGTCAGGTAACATACAGGGAGATAATAGAGAGACAGTGAGGGATGTGATGAGAGGTCTAGTCAGGTAACATACAGGGAGAAAACAGAGAGACAGTGAGGGATGTGATGAGAGGTCTAGTCAGGTAACATACAGGGAGATAACAGAGAGACAGTGAGGGATGTGTTGAGAGGTCTAGTCAGGTAACATACAGGGAGATAACAGTAACAGAGACACAGTGAGGGATGTGTTGAGAGGTCTAGTCAGGTAACATACAGGGAGATAATAGAGAGACAGTGAGGGATGTGATGAGAGGTCTAGTCAGGTAACATACAGGGAGAAAACAGAGAGACAGTGAGGGATGTGATGAGAGGTCTAGTCAGGTAACATACAGGGAGATAACAGAGAGACAGTGAGGGATGTGTTGAGAGGTCTAGTCAGGTAACATACAGGGAGATAACAGTAACAGAGACACAGTGAGGGATGTGTTGAGAGGTCTAGTCAGGTAACATACAGGGAGATAATAGAGAGACAGTGAGGGATGTGATGAGAGGTCTAGTCAGGTAACATACAGGGAGAAAACAGAGAGACAGTGAGGGATGTGATGAGAGGTCTAGTCAGGTAACATACAGGGAGATAACAGAGAGACAGTGAGGGATGTGATGAGAGGTCTAGTCAGGTAACATACAGGGAGATAACAGAGAGACAGTGAGGGATGTGTTGAGAGGTCTAGTCAGGTAACATACAAACAATGTCTTCTATTTGCACCAGACCTGGCTTCAAATTGTATCTGAAATCTTTAAAATACTAACTTTCAAATACTAATCAAAGCGTGATTGAGCTTGCCTTGTGCAATTGAACCAACACACGCCGCCCATCTGAGATTGCAGCCAGACCTAAAGATTTCAAATACTGTTTGATCCCAGGTCTGGTTTGCACACAAATAGCATGTCTGGATCACAATGATATGGAAACAGCCTTTCCTTATCAGGTCAATGAGATGCTAATTCCTCATCATCTCCCTAGCGGTGTACTGTAAAGGTAGACTCAGCAAGCCACTCTTTCTCCTTAGCAACAGCTAGGCGAGACATTCCTTTGGCTTCGATTCTCTCACTCTTGTTCTCTTGCTCTCTCTCTCTCTTTCTCCCACTCCTCCCCTCTCTCTCTCTCTCTCTCTCTCTCTCTGTGTGTGTCGCAGTAGGGCTTTTCTTTCTTCTGTTGATTACACAGAGAGATCTCATCCTCTCAACCAGCTCCTTCCAACCCACTACAGCAGACATTGGCCTAGTTCACTGTGAGCTTTCTACACTGCCGGGACCGCAGAGAGAAGGAGAGAGAGAAGGAAAGAGAGAAATAGATAAGGAGAGTGTTCAGATTTAGAGTGTGAGGGTATGAGAAGGGTGGTGGAAAGCTTCTGAGGAAGGATAGGAGGGAGAGAGAGAGAAGGGGGAGGGGTGAGAGAGAGAGGGGATGGGGGGTGAGAGATTGAGAGAGAGAGAGGGGAAGGTGCGAGAGAGAGGGGGGAAGGGAGGGAAGGTGAGAGAGAGAGAGGGGAAGGGAGAGCAAGAGCGAGAGAGAGAGAGAGGGGAAGGGAGGGTGAGAGAGAGAGGGGAAGGGAGGGTGAGAGAGAGAGAGAGAGAGAGAGAGAGGGGAAGGGAGAGCGAGAGAGAGAGAGAGAAAGAGAGAGAGAGAGAGGGGAAGGGAGAGCGAGAGAGAGAGAGAGAGGGGAAGGGAGAGCGAGAGAGAGAGAGAGAGGGGATGGGGTGAGAGATTGAGAGAGAGAGAGGGGAAGGGAGGGGAAGGTGCGAGAGAGGGGAAGGTGCGAGAGAGGGGAAGGGAGAGCGAGAGAGAGAGAGAGAGAGGGGAAGGGAGAGCCAGAGAGAGAGAGAGAGAGAGAGAGAGAGAGAGGGGGAGGGGGAGGGTGAGAGAGAGCGAGAGAAAGGTTAGTTAGAGTTTTTATAAAACCTTTATTTTATACTCAAGTACTAACACAAATAATGGCACACTGTGACTTTTCAGAAATTAAACAACAAATGTGTCATTCTTAAATAAACATAAAAAATAAGCATTTATAATGCAACTAATTTCATCAACAAAAAATAGTTTCCCCTCCTCCATAAAACAACCCGCTCCTTTGTAAGCCCACTTCTCCTCCAACAATAGATATTTTACAGCCGAGAAGAACTCAAAGTTCACTTTTATTCTCGCTTTGACTAATCCCTTAATTAACACATCTTACATCCTGCTTATATCCCGTGTCGATCTTGTTTCCTACTCAGAACAATTGACATCTTAGCTTGTCCCAAAATAACATTTAACAGTTGACATTTTCTTTTCTGTTGCTCACTATATTGAAACCCCAAACAGTGTTATTGAACATCTCCACCACAGCTGTAAACAAAGACTAGTATTTCAGAGAGATTGAACATCTCCCCCACAGCTGTAAACAAAGACTCTAGTATTTCAGAGAGATTGAACATCTCCCCCACAGCTGTAAACAAAGACTCTAGTATTTCAGAGAGATTGAACATCTCCACCACAGCTGTAAACAAAGACTCTAGTATTTCAGAGAGATTGAACATCTCCCCCACAGCTGTAAACAAAGACTCTAGTATTTCAGAGAGATTGAACATCTCCCCCACAGCTGTAAACAAAGACTAGTATTTCAGAGAGATTGAACATCTCCCCCACAGCTGTAAACAAAGACTCTAGTATTTCAGAGAGATTGAACATCTCCCCACAGCTGTAAACAAAGACTCTAGTATTTCAGAGAGATTGAACATCTCCCCCACAGCTGTAAACAAAGACTCTAGTATTTCAGAGAGATCGAATATCTCCCCCACAGCTGTAAACAAAGACTAGTATTTCAGAGAGATTGAACATCTCCCCCACAGCTGTAAACAAAGACTCTAGTATTTCAGAGAGATTGAACATCTCCCCCACAGCTGTAAACAAAGACTCTAGTATTTCAGAGAGATTGAACATCTCCCCCACAGCTGTAAACAAAGACTCTAGTATTTCAGAGAGATTGAACATCTCCCCCACAGCTGTAAACAAAGACTCTAGTATTTCAGAGAGATCGAACATCTCCCCCACAGCAGTAAACAAAGACTAGTATTTCAGAGAGATTGAACATCTCCCCCACAGCTGTAAACAAAGACTCTAGTATTTCAGAGAGATTGAACATCTCCCCCACAGCTGTAAACAAAGACTCTAGTATTTCAGAGAGATCGAACATCTCCCCCACAGCTGTAAACAAAGACTAGTATTTCAGAGAGATTGAACATCTCCCCCACAGCTGTAAACAAAGACTCTAGTATTTCAGAGAGATTGAACATCTCCCCCACAGCTGTAAACAAAGACTCTAGTATTTCAGAGAGATTGAACATCTCCCCCACAGCTGTAAACAAAGACTCTAGTATTTCAGAGAGATTGAACATCTCCCCCACAGCTGTAAACAAAGACTCTAGTATTTCAGAGAGATCGAACATCTCCCCCACAGCAGTAAACAAAGACTAGTATTTCAGAGAGATTGAACATCTCCCCCACAGCTGTAAACAAAGACTCTAGTATTTCAGAGAGATTGAACATCTCCCCCACAGCTGTAAACAAAGACTCTAGTATTTCAGAGAGATTGAACATCTCCCCCACAGCTGTAAACAA
Source organism: Salmo trutta (assembly GCF_901001165.1). NCBI lineage: Eukaryota > Metazoa > Chordata > Actinopteri > Salmoniformes > Salmonidae > Salmo > Salmo trutta. The sequence goes on from NC_042995.1 coordinate 1,730,165, forward strand.
AGACTCTAGTATTTCAGAGAGATTGAACATCTCCCCCACAGCTGTAAACAAAGACTCTAGTATTTCAGAGAGATTGAACATCTCCCCCACTGCTGTAAACAAAGACTCTAGTATTTCAGAGAGATTGAACATCTCCCCCACTGCTGTAAACAAAGACTCTAGTATTTCAGAGAGATTGAACATCTCCCCCACTGCTGTCTTCTCACACTCCATAAAACGCTGAAAAATTGTTTCTCTTATATTACAAAACTGACATCCATCTCCAACATCTGAATTAATTACAGAAATAAAAGCATTAACTGCAATGATGCCATGCAACACCCTCCATTGCGTATCACCAGTACCCTTTTGTAACGGAGGCTTGTACAGTGCTCTCCATGCTGGCTTTACCTTGTCATCAAGGCCCAGTTTTACCCTCTAGGGAGTGTCTTTTCTATGTTTCTATTTATCTTCATTTAAAACCTTGACACCCCCCCTGTATAAATCCTTCCCATTCACCTCATCCAAACCCACCTCTTCCACCCCTCTCAAATCCAGTAATAACGCCTTTCTTTCTGACTCTGAGATATTGGGTGTAATCCCTAGTCTTGGAAATGGGACATTTTCCTATTGTACCTTTTCCTTGTGACTGTTAAGCATAAATCCACTCTTCTGCTGACAGAGCCTTCCTGCAGCTTCCCAGCAGTTGTCCGACAATCCTCACCCCCAAATGTTCAGCCACCCGTCTTCCATCCATTAAGGTGGGCCCAGCCATGTCCATTAACTGTTTTAGGGTGATGATTTTGCCCTTCACCCGAATGTTGGAGAAATGTGGAACAGCTGCAGTTGTACAATCCAGTGTTGCCCCAGACACCAGAGGTTCCTCCAGCAGCCAATGAACCGACTCCGCTGTAGGGCTTCTGGACACCTTCATTACACTCCAAACCCTAAGAAGGCCTCTGTAAAACGGAGGTACTCCATCCCTAGAAATCTGGCTACTACCAACCAAAAATAAAGCCTTCTTTAAACCTAATCCCCCTACCTGCTGTAACACAAGACCTGCCACCCCTCTCCAAACCATATTTTCCGGTCCATAAAGCAACCTTTGAATAAACTGGAACCGGAAAGCAGCAGCCCTACTAGCAAGATGTACAAGACCTTGTCCCCCCTACTCTTTTTCAAATACAAAACACTTTTTGGAACCCAATGATATTTATCCCAAAATAAATCTACAATAATCACCTGTATCTTAGCCAGAAGGCCAGATGGTGCCTCTAAACATGACAACCCATGCCACAGTGCAGAGACAACCACATTGTTAACAATAATAGTGTGCCCCCTATATGACATACGAGATAACAACCAACGCCATCTCCTCATCCTCTCTTCCACCATTTCAACCACTCCATTACATTTTTTTCCCATAGTCCCCTCATCTCCTAGGTACACTCCAAGATACTTAAAACCTCCCTTACACCATTCCAGACCCACTGGCAAAGCCATGATCCCTCCAGCCCATTCTCCAATCTGTAAAGCACAACTCTTTTCCCAATTTACCTTTGCAGAGGATATTCCCCTAAACCGATCAACCATGAGACTCAAACTATCCACCTCCACTTGATTTTTCACTAAAATAACTACATCATCAGCATAGGCTGAGAGACCAACAGGAGGAATATCCTCTGAAAGGTTCACCCCTTCAATGCAACTTCTAATGCTATTTAGTTGTGGCTCTATAGCGGTGGCATATTACATTCCTGACAACGAACACCCCTACCTAATACCTCTACTCAAGCCACCGTTAACTTTCAATACACTTTCAATGTCACCATATACCACCCTGATCATGGCAATAAAACCAGAGCTGAAACCAAATGCCTCAGAAGTATTGATGTTCAACTCGGTCAAATGCTTTTTCCTGATTAATTGAAATTAGACCAGCATCCAACCCAACAGCCCTAGAGACGTCCAAACAATCCAGAATCAGGAAAATGTTATCCTCTATCTGCCTGCTGGGAACACAGTAGGACTGGTCCGTATGATTTAAAACGTTATCCTCTATTTGCCTGCTGGGAACACAGTAGCACTGGTCCGTATGATTTAAAATGTTATCCTCTATCTGCCTGCCGGGAACACAGTAGGACTGGTCCGTATGATTTAAAATGTTATCCTCTATCTGCCTGCCGGGAACACAGTAGGACTGGTCCGTATGATTTAAAATGTTATCCTCTATCTGCCTGCTGTGAACACAGTAGGACTGGTCCGTAGGATTTAAAATGTTATCCTCTATCTGCCTGCTGGGAACACAGTAGGACTGGTCCGTAGGATTTAAAATGTTATCCTCTATCTGCCTGCTGGGAACACAGTAGGACTGGTCCGTATGATTTAAAATGTTATCCTCTATCTGCCTGCTGGGAACACAGTAGGACTGGTCCGTATGATTTAAAATGTTATCCTCTATTTGCCTGCTGGGAACACAGTAGCACTGGTCCGTATGATTTAAAATGTTATCCTCTATCTGCCTGCCGGGAACACAGTAGGACTGGTCCGTATGATTTAAAATGTTATCCTCTATCTGCCTGCCGGGAACACAGTAGGACTGGTCCGTATGATTTAAAATGTTATCCTCTATCTGCCTGCTGCGAACACAGTAGGACTGGTCCGTATGATTTAAAATGTTATCCTCTATCTGCCTGCTGGGAACACAGTATGACTGGTCCGTATGATTGAAAATGTTATCCTCTATCTGCCTGCTGGGAACACAGTAGGACTGGTCCGTATGATTTAAAATGTTATCCTCTATCTGCCTGCTGGGAACACAGTAGGACTGGTCCGTATGATTTAAAATGTTATCCTCTATCTGCCTGCTGGGAACACAGTAGGACTGGTCCGTATGATTTGCCCCATCACCTCCCTCAGCCTGGTGGACAGAGCCTTGGACAGGATCTTATAATCAGTGCACAATAAGGCCACCGGCCTCCAGTTCTTCACCTCCCTAGATCACCCTTTTTTGGCAGTAGGGAGGACAGCCCGTCTGCAGCTTATCGGTAGTAACCCTCCGGTCAAACTAAAGCCCATCAATGCCCAGTGCCCTTCCATTTTCCATGCCTTTTAATGCAGTGAATAGCTTCTGCAAAGACAATGGTTGCTGTAGCTCAACCTGAGCTTCTGCAGCCACCTGTGGGAGCCCATCAAGAAACTGTTGTTTCACTGTTATATCCTCTTTGTACTCACACTTGTAGAGCTCAGCATAGAACTCTACTGTCCTCTTTCTAATTTCACTAGGGCTAGTGAGCTCCTGTCCAACAGCTGATTTGAGGAAATTAATAATTCTTTGTCCATTCTCTTTCTCTAAACCAAAGAAACATTTTGATGAGGCAACCATTTCAGAGATTCCCTGAATCGTACTTCTCAGTTTCACCAATGCCCCCTGTGCTCTGATACCCAGCAGGTCTGCCAATGCCCCCTGTGCTCTGATACCCAGCAGGTCTGCCAATGCCCCCTGTGCTCTGATACCCAGCAGGTCTGCCAATGCCCCCTGTGCTCTGATACCCAGCAGGTCTGCCAATGCCCCCTGTGCTCTGATACCCAGCAGGTCTGCCAATGCCCCCTGTGCTCTGATACCCAGCAGGTCTGCCAATGCCCCCTGTGCTCTGATACCCAGCAGGTCTGCCAATGCCCCCTGTGCTCTGATACCCAGCAGGTCTACCACATCCCCCTGTACTCTGATACCCAGCAGGTCTGCCAATGCCCCCTGTGCTCTGATACCCAGCAGGTCTGCCAATGCCCCCTGTGCTCTGATACCCAGCAGGTCTGCCAATGCCCCCTGTGCCTTGATACCCAGCAGGTCTACCAATGCCCCCTGTGCTCTGATACCCAGCAGGTCTGCCAATGCCCCCTGTGCTCTGATACCCAGCAGGTCTGCCAATGCCCCCGGTGCTCTGATACCCAGCAGGTCTGCCAATGCCCCCTGTGCTCTGATACCCAGCAGGTCTGCCAATGCCCCCTGTGCTCTGATACCCATCAGGTCTACCACATCCCCCTGTACTCTGATACCCAGCAGGTCTGCCAATGCCCCCTGTGCTCTGATACCCAGCAGGTCTGCCAATGCCCCCTGTGCTCTGATACCCAGCAGGTCTACCACATCCCCCTGTACTCTGATACCCAGCAGGTCTGCCAATGCCCCCTGTGCTCTGATACCCAGCAGGTCTGCCAATGCGGCTTTTTTCCTCTTGAGGGCCTGAGTATGGCCTCGATCTCCTGTGGCCTCAACTAACGGCAGGATTTCCACTATTTCAGACTCTAAAGCGTTCATTGAACAAGGCAGTTAACCCACTGTTCCTAGGCCGTCATTGAAAATAAGAATTTGTTCTTAACTGACTTGCCTAGTTAAATAAATGTAAAATAATTGTTAAAAAAATAATTGATCTGCTGATATCCCTGGTGACGTTCATCGTGTATTTATTACAGAATTGTTGAATCTGGATGTTTCCTATATCCTACCACTGTTGAAGGGACACAAAACTGGCCTTTTCAGACCTCCACCTCTCCCAGAAAAAACTCAAACATTTCCTGAAGTGAGCATCACTCAATAAAGTTATATTAAAATGCCAGTATGCACTTTTGGGTTTTACAGCGTTAATGTACACGTCCTATGTTATTAAACAATGTTATCAAAAGTTATCAAAAATCCCACTGGGGTTATCACACTTGATTTACAGACCTGAGATTGATCCTCAAAACAATAAACCCTATCTAACTTGGCCAGAGAGATTGTGTTCTCTCTCACTTGGGCCCATGTGTACTGTCTCGTGCCTCCATGTTGGCTCCGCCAAATATCACAGTTCATGTGTTACAATAAGGCGTTTTAAAAAAGTCCTTGAGGCTATATGAGGTTCTTTGTGGTTTCTATCTAAATCGCTGACTGTGCAGTTAAAATCCCCAGCGATAAATAAATAATCCTTAGTGTTACATTTCTCAATGGTATTTGATGTCTCTGCCACTACTGGGGCATATACATTTATATACACATAGTGATGTTTTCATACCTCACTTTTAATAACCTCCCCTCAACTACCTCTTCAACCTCATATGACAAAGGCAAAAACTCTTTTGAGAACAGGATAGCCACACCCCTACTTTTTGAGCTTCTATGACAACACGTCTCTCGCCCCATTTACATTTAAAGAACAAATCTTAAAACTGCTCATGGCTGAAAAACAAATACAGAGAACGAGACAGAAAACACATCTCTTTACAGAGTTAAGGCTGTGACTGAACCCCAGTCGCAGTCTCACGTTCATCCCTTCGCGGTGGTGCATTATCTGCACCGGCGGTAGAGCTGCTACCGGGCTCTGTGCGCTGGTTCTCCGGACAACAACGTACCAAATGCCCCTCTCTTCCACAGCCAAAGCTTTTCATTGATTCAGTAGAAGTGTAGAACACAATCAAATCCGTCAATCTTAAAACTAAATGCTAAATTCAGTTGGTCAGTATCCTTCTTTAAAATCATGTGCTCTTGTCTCCTATGAGACACAACATGTTTCAACAAAGGAGATTTGCATCCAGAAATAACCTTTTTTATTGTAGATACAAGTTGACCATGATGAGAACTCTCGCTCTAACACTTCATCTCTAACGAATGGTGGCACATTAGAAAATATAACTTTCTTCGCCGGATTCATAAGAGGAAATACCTACATCTGTGTCTCCCGCAATCCCTGACTGAGGGTTGACTACATCTTGTCTGTTCCCTGACTGAGGGTTGACTACATCTTGTCTGTTCTCTGACTGAGGGTTGACTACATTTTGTCTGTTCCCTGACTGAGGGTTGACTACATCTTGTCTGTTCCCTGACTGAGGGTTGACTACATCTTGTCTGTTCCCTGACTGAGGGTTGACTACATCTTGTCTGTTCCCTGACTGAGGGTTGACTACATTTTGTCTGTTCCCTGACTGAGGTTTGACTACATCTTGTCTGTTCCCTGACTGAGGGTTGACTACATCTTGTCTGTTCCCTGACTGAGGGTTGACTACATCTTGTCTGTTCCCTGACTGAGGGTTGACTACATCTTGTCTGTTCCCTGACTGAGGGTTGACTACATCTTGTCTGTTCTCTGACTGAGGTTGACTACATCTTGTCTGTTCCCTGACTGAGGGTTGACTACATTTTGTCTGTTCCCTGACTGAGGGTTGACTACATCTTGTCTGTTCCCTGACTGAGGGTTGACTACATCTTGTCTGTTCCCTGACTGAGGGTTGACTACATTTTGTCTGTTCTCTGACTGAGGGTTGACTACATCTTGTCTGTTCCCTGACTGAGGGTTGACTACATTTTGTCTGTTCCCTGACTGAGGGTTGACTACATTTTGTCTGTTCCCTGACTGAGGGTTGACTACATCTTGTCTGTTCTCTGACTGAGGGTTGACTACATCTTGTCTGTTCCCTGACTGAGGGTTGACTACATCTTGTCTGTTCTCTGACTGAGGTTGACTACATCTTGTCTGTTCCCTGACTGAGGGTTGACTACATTTTGTCTGTTCCCTGACTGAGGTTGACTACATCTTGTCTGTTCCCTGACTGAGGGTTGACTACATCTTGTCTGTTCCCTGACTGAGGGTTGACTACATTTTGTCTGTTCTCTGACTGAGGGTTGACTACATCTTGTCTGTTCCCTGACTGAGGGTTGACTACATTTTGTCTGTTCCCTGACTGAGGGTTGACTACATTTTGTCTGTTCCCTGACTGAGGGTTGACTACATCTTGTCTGTTCTCTGACTGAGGGTTGACTACATCTTGTCTGTTCCCTGACTGAGGGTTGACTACATTTTGTCTGTTCCCTGACTGAGGGTTGACTACATCTTGTCTGTTCCCTGACTGAGGGTTGACTACATTTTGTCTGTTCCCTGACTGAGGGTTGACTACATTTTGTCTGTTCCCTGACTGAGGGTTGACTACATCTTGTCTGTTCTCTGACTGAGGGTTGACTACATTTTGTCTGTTCCCTGACTGAGGGTTGACTACATCTTGTCTGTTCTCTGACTGAGGGTTGACTACGTTTTGTCTGTTCCCTGACTGAGGGTTGACTACATCTTGTCTGTTCTCTGACTGAGGGTTGACTACATCTGATGATGTGGGGAATCACAGATAATGAGAGCTGTGGTCTCCCTGCCATGTGCAGATGGGCGAGGTGTGTGTGTGTGTGTGTGTGTGTGTGTGTGTGTGTGTGTGTGTGTGTGTGTGTGTGTGTGTGTGCGCGCATGTGTGCGCATGTGTGTGTGTGTATTTAGAAGCCTGTCTGGCCCATCTGTGGGATCCCAGCTGACTTGTAGGGCATGTTACCATGGTAACCGTCTCCTTAGGGTGTCTGTGTGTGTGTGTGTGTGTGTTGACTCTTCTCATTTTGGTCTCTCCACTGGATCATAATATGCATGATTCTTACTGCTAAGGCGAGAGGGCACGAGACAAATCAAATCTGTTTCTCTTTAAACTCCCAGTTGAATTGTAAAGGCTGCAGAGCCCAGTTAATGTGTTTGTTATTTACAATACTGAGTGGCTGGAATAAAGCCTTATCTGCCTTCCCATTCCTCTCCCCTTCTCCAGAAGTATGCAATCCTTCACTCCCACTTATGCATTTAAAAGCATTGGATTGGTGCAAGCATGGCTTGAGGTGGTTTTAACCATTTACCTCACAACAGTCCATTCCTTTTAGCTCCTTGAGGGGAAGTATACAAGAGCAGACATGAGGAGAAGGGCAGAGAATCAGACTGTAGTCCTTGTTCTTGTTGTTCATTTGAGCATGTTAGGGTTGAGAGTGGTGGTTCATGTTCCACACAGCCTTATGAGGACTTGTGATGGGTCTAGTCCTTCTATACTAGTCCTTCTCTGGATGTCCCCTTCATTCACCCTACATAACCCCCTTCCTCAAACATAACCTCCTTCCTGAACATAACCCCCTTCTTCAAACATAACCCCCTTCCTCTAACATAACCTCCTTCCTCAAACATAACCTCCTTCCTCAAACATAACCTCCTTCCTCAAGCATAACCTCTTTCCTCAAGCATAACCCCCTTCCTCAAACATAGCCCCCTTCCTCAAACATAACCTCCTTCCTCAAACATAACCTCCTTCCTCAAACATAACCCCCTTCCTCAAACATAACCTCCTTCCTCAAACATAACCTCCTTCCTCAAACATAACCTCCTTCTTCAAGCATAACCTCCTTCTTCAAGCATAACCCCCTTCCTCAAACATAACCCCCTTCCTCAAGCATAACCCCCTTCCTGAACATAACCCCCTTCCTGAACATAACCCCCTTCCTCAAACATAACCCCCTTCCTCAAACATAACCCCCTTCCTGAACATAACCCCCTTCCTCAAACATAACCCCCTTCCTCAAACATAACCCCCTTCCTCAAACATAACCCCTTCCTCAAGCATAACCCCCTTCCTCAAGCATAACCCCCTTCCTCAAGCATAACCCCCTTCCTCAAGCATAACCCCCTTCCTGAACATAATCCCCTTCCTCAAACATAACCCCCTTCCTCAAGCATAACCCCCTTCCTCAAGCATAACCCCCTTCCTCAAACATAACCCCCTTCCTCAAACATAGCCCCCTTCCTCAAACATAACCTCCTTCCTCAAACATAACCTCCTTCCTCAAGCATAACCCCCTCCCTCAAGCATAACCCCCTTCCTGAACATAATCCCCTTCCCAGTGGAGGCTGCTGAGGAGGTGACGGCTCATAATAATGGCTGGAATGGAGTCAATGGAATGGCATCAACCACATAGAAACCATGTTTGATACCATTCCACTCATTCCGTTCCAGGCGTTATCACGAGTCCGTCCTCCCCGATTAAGGTGCCACCAACCTCCTGTGCCCTTCCTCACAGGCCTCACCCAGTGGGTTGTGGGATATTGAGCAGAGACAAAGCCATATAGTCTACGTGCTGGTTGAGCTCAAACGGGTGCCATACCTCGATATAGTGACAGATTTCCAGACCCTCTCCTGTTGCCTAGCCCAGCCTTAGGCCCTAGCCCAGCCTTAGGCCCTACCCCAGCCTTAGGCCCTACCCCAGCCTTAGGCCCTAGCCCAGCCTTAGCCCCTAGCCCAGCCTTAGGCCCTAGCCCAGCCTTAGATTCTATACTGAGGACACTACCCCAGCCTTAGGCCTTAGCCCAGCCTTAGATTCTATACTGAGGACACTACCCCAGCCTTAGGCCCTAGCCCAGCCTTAGGCCCTAGCCCAGCCTTAGGCCCTAGCCCAGCCTTAGATTCTATACTGAGGACACTACCCCAAACCTTAGGCCCTAGCCCAGCCTTAGATTCTATACTGAGGACACTACCCCAGCCTTAGGCCCTAGCCCAGCCTTAGGCCCTAGCCCAGCCTTAGGCCCTACCCCAGCCTTAGGCCCTAGCCCAGCCTTAGGCCCTAGCCCAGTCTTAGATTCTATACTGAGGACACTAGCAAGTGTCCCTTTGTGCCTGATAGAGGCTTGGTGTGGGGGTTGTGCAATACTGCACTGTCATTTACTGATTGATTTGAACTGCCAGTCTTTTTATTGCTTTAACCTCTTATATGCTCTTTCTCTCTCACACTCTCTCTCTCCTTGTCTCTCTCTCTCTTTATTTCTCTCTTTTTCTGTCCCACTTTCTCTGTCTGTCTGTCTGTCTGTCTGTCTGTCTGTCTGTCTGTCTGTCTGTCTGTCTGTCTGTCTGTCTGTCTGTCTGTCTGTCTGTCTGTCTGTCTGTCTGTCTGTCTGTCTGTCTGTCTGTCTGTCTGTCTGTCTGTCTACCCCCTATCTCTCACACCCCTCTTCCTCTTTCCTCCCCCCGCTCTCACTCTCCCCACTCCTTCCCCTCTCTCTTTCCTCTCCTGTGTCTAGTTGTCATGGCAGACAGTCGGCAGCCCGAGGACAACAGCTCCTCTCACTGGGCCCCTCCCACTAACGGAGCCCAGGACCAGTCAGCTGCCCTCGCTGGCCACGGAGAGAACGGCTTCTCCTCTTACAGAGAGAACGGCTATCACGGAGGACACGCTGCGACAGCAGGTGAGAGAGCACTGGGGGGTATAGCCACATGTTAACTGAAGCGCTGGGTGTTACCTTGCAGCCTCGTTGAGGTTTGCTTGAGCCCCTGAGAGAAATAGCTGGAGCTGTATCCCTACAGGGTTTTAGGGACCTCGTTGGAGTTGGTGGTTTACCTGTTGACCTGTGGCGGTTCTAGACCATTTCAACTGGGGGGGCCAAGCTGGGGCCAGTTGTACTGTTAAAGGGGCCAGTTACATTAGACGTTGTTGTTGTCATATCGTTTTCTTCACTGCATTGCAGGCATTAGCAGGCAAAAGACCATGTTCATAATCATTAGTGTTCCGCGTTGCCACTGTCTAATAACGGATGTAAAAAAAGAACGATAGCAAAAATTAGTTATGTAAAAATAAAATTCATACTCCACATTTAGGGGGGCCACAAGGGGGTCCAAAATTGTTGTCACAGGGGCACTGGCGTCCCTGCCCCCCCCCCCCCCCCCCGAACCACCCCTGTTGTAAACGTGTATAGTAGGCTGATTCTACGATTACAATAAGACTTGCCGGTAAGGAAGGATGTGACTGTGTAAAGGACTGGCTTTGTCCTTCAGATTGGGTTTATTGTAACAGAGTAGCACATTGGAATGGTCCTAAAGGACTGGCTTTGTCCTTCAGATTGGGTTTATTGTAACAGAGTAGCACATTGGAATGGTCCTAAAGGACTGGCTTTGTCCTTCAGATTGGGTTTATTGTAACAGAGTAGCACATTGGAATGGTCCTAAAGGACTGGCATGGTCCAAGTGACTAACCACTCTATAGGGACCTCCTAAGGTTTCCACCACCATAGTAATTAACTGAGCCTCAGGTGCTTCAGTGGCCTAGGGCACCTTTTAGGGACATGGACATCGTTAAATAAGATGGCGTTCTTCAGTGACGTATGAAGTCATTCAGAGACAGAGGTTAGAGCAGGTGTTTGTGTGCTTGTGCATGTGTCTCAATGTTTGTCTGCGTGTCTGGCTGTGTGTATGTGTGTCTGTGTCTGCAATTCTGCTTGTATATGTGTGTGTGTCTGCGTTTCTGTGTGTGTGTGTGTGTGTGTGTCCGCGTGCAGAGCAAGTGTCAGCCCGTATAGTTGAGAAGGTGACAGCAGAGGCGGTGGCAGTGCTCAAGCAGGAGCAGGACAAGCAGGACTCTACTAGGAGACTGTCCTCAGGTAGGCCTTAGTGACAGAGTTCCCTACAATACCTTTTTTCACACTACTGAGCAGAGCCGTGTCTGGTCGGCACGATAGGTGTGAAAAGGGTATGACGCACTAGCATCACACTGATAGCCTCATACCAGGCTACAGTAACCAACTTCCTCTGCCCCCCGTGAGTGACATGGGACATACTGCAGGGTAAGGTAAGGTGTCTGTCAAGCCTCTTTCCCTGGCCGTACCATTACATCATCATTGTGCTGTTGGTGCCGTTTGGCTGTTAGGATAGTCTTTAGCTGTGACTGCCGTTTTGCCGGTGCTCTCTGCCGCTTGTTAAAGCTACAGTCTGGGTTTGGTACATCCATCTACACATCCAATTTCAGAGGGGTTACATTTCCCTGTCCTAATCCCTCTGATGTAGTACCAGAAAAAAAGTGGCACCATTTTGTTGTTTTTTCTAATCCCAGACTGTCACTTTAAACCAAGGTAATTAGGGTTATGTTACAGGTCTATGACACGCATACTTACTGACAACATTGACTTACTAGTGAGTAGAACATGTATTCTAAATATGGGCTCAGTAACTTGCATGGTCAAAATCCTCAATGTCTTCAATATATTCAGAATCTGTTCTGCCTCAATAGTCTCTTCAGAAAATTGTTGAGCACTGTTTATCTTTTCTCTCAGTCTGAATGGGAGATTCTCAGCCTACAGTGACTCAGCGAAAACACCCTTCCTATTAATCCAATCATAGAGGCTCAGACCAGGGGGATTGTGACTGTGGCCCAAATGGCACACTGCTCCCTATGTAGTGCACTACATTTGACCAGGACCCATCTAGAGAAATAGCGTGCCATTTGGGATGCAGCCTAAATGTGCTGCTTCGTAGCTCTCCCACACAACAGAACATCCCCCCAGCCGGACAACACAGTCCCCAGAGACACACACACACACACACATACACACATACGTCCAATACTGCCACAGCGCTGTTGGTGTGGTTTGTTGTGTATCTTCCCTCCATCCATGTGTTGTCTACCCTGTCTGTCTCTTTCCCTTCACAGTGGAGGACTCTACCAACCTGCCTCCCTCCCCTCCCCCTTCTCCGTCGGCAGAGCAGATCGGACCCATGGAGCAAGGTATGCACACAGAAGCTTGTCCACGTGCACAAACACGCAATCACACACACACACTCTAAAGACAGGGTGAGAGGATGAGTGTGTGTGTGCGTGACAGGAGTGATAGGTGTATATCAGTTGGGAGGTAACACACTCACACACCTTACCTTCCTCTGGGTGTTGATGATGCATGATGGGACCAGCTCTTCTACTCCTTCCTCTTTCTTCCCTTCTTTATTTATCTTAGCCATGTCTTTCCTAAGCATGAGTCAACTGGTACTGGTTTCCCTCTGTCTTTGTGTCTGTGTTTCGCTTGTCACTAGCCGGCTACCACCCGGTGACTCAACCCTGCCCTGGTCACTTTAATAATGTTTACATACTGTTTTACCCATTTCATATGGATATATTGTATTCTAGTCTCGGCCATTCTATTCAACTATTGCTGTACATTTACTATTCTATCCTACGTATTCTACAGATTACTACATATTCTCTCCACATACTGTCCATAATGTCTATACGTCCCATCACATCTATATCTATATCTATATCTATATATATATATATATATATATATATACAGTACCAGTCAAAAGTTTGGACACACCTACTCATTCCAGGGTTTTTCTTTATTTTTAATATTTTCTACATTATAGAATAATAGTGAAGACATCAAAACTATGAAATAACACATATGGAATCATGTAGTAACCAAAAAAGTGTTAAACAAATCCAAATATATTTTATACTTGAGATTATTCAAAGTAGCCACCCTTTGCCTTGATGACAGCTTTGCACACGCAGCTCAGAGCAGCACTGCACCCTAACACTGCACCCTTAATGCGTCTGGTCTGTGTAGAATCACCTGTGAACCATGCATGGTTGATCTCTCGGTTTCCCTTACCTGTCACCCCTCACCCCTCACCCAATCTCCTAGACTCTACCCACCTTCTTTCTGTAAATGTACACCTCCTTCACTCTCTCTCTCTCTCTCTCCTTTTCTCTTTCTCTCTTTCTCTCTTTCTCTTCTTTTATCTTTCTCTCTCTCCTCTCTCTCTCGCTTCTTCTCTCTCTCTCTCTCTCTTTCTCTCTCTCCTTTTCTCTTTCTCTCTTTCTTGCTCCTCTCCCTTTTTGTGTTTCTCACCTGTGTATTTACACTTGCTGTAGATGACATTATGGCTTTCAGCTCCCCTCACAGCACAGACCAGTAACAACACACACACTAACTATTCCCCCCACATAATGCTGGTCACTGTATTACGCTGCATGGAATTCCAACTGAGCACATCTTTGGTACATACTTCTAAACTTACCAGACCAGGTATTTCATTTGAGGGTCCTTTCATGAATTTACCTGTAGTCGCAGGAGTACTTGCAGAAGATCACTACAATGAATGTATTGATTTTTGTCTGCATGCTTTAAAGATACATTTGAATTGTGTTAGAATGTTTCCAAAAACACCACATTTTATAGCCACATTATATTGTAGGTCATTGTCTCCGACAGAGCTGAAAGTGTCTCACCAGTGTTATCCCATTGTGTAGTAAGCCCTGTCTGTGTTATCCATATCCATGTCCCTGTCCTGTCCCTGTCGTCCCCTTCCCAAAGAGGAGAGACTAGAGGTTGTCCCTACTCCCCCTGAGGAGGAGGAGAAGGAGGTGGAGGTTACCCAAGTCTCAGCAGCTCCTGAGGAGGAGCACCCAGGTCAACAGCGGGAGGATTCTGATCAGCAGCCCACAGACATGCTCTTAGAGCAGGTTGATATTGTAAGCGAGCCCCAGGCTTTGCCCTGTCCGCAGGCCGAGACTCATAAAGTCCTCAACGGGGGAGGAAGCCATCAAGCTGAGTTGGATAAACCATCAGAGGAAGGTGTGTGTGCGTGCGTGCGTGCGTGTGTGTGTCTGTGTGTGTGTCTGTGCGTGTGTCTGTGTGCGTGTGTGTGTCTGTGTGTGTGTCTGTGTGTGTGTCTGTGTGTGTGTGGCGCGTGCACACGTGCATGTTTTTACTGTTTGTGTGTGTATCCCACGTTGCATGTTTTCCTCCTCTCTATAGTCTGTTTTAAAGGCTGTGATGTGGATCTAGCTTTGTTGTGCTACTGGTTTCTTAGCTGTTGCTGCTGCTACAATGTGAACACATAATAGCACAGTGATTTCTTATTGCATAAGCAGTCAATTCATTTTGTGCTTTCATCATTGATCGAACATTTTTTTATGCGGCCCCCAGGTCACTTTTGAACTCATTGCTAAGTGTTTTTGCCAGCTACATTGCAAATGAGACGGTAAATGTTTTGAATGTCAGGTGTATTGTATTGTAAAGATTCATTGCGAATCCTTTTTTTGCCCCCGTGGGGTTTTGTTTTTGGCTTTGGTACATTGTCTGTGTTCAATTGTGTCTCTGTATTATTTGCATTCAGTTTCATGTTGCTGTCATTTCATCTGACGTCAATGTAAACCAGCAATAATGTAGGAAGTACTAGATTCAACACTGTTTTCCAATGTTCTCAATTCTACATCTCTGACACTGACTTATACTCACTGACTTATACTCACTGAGTTATATTCACCTTCATTGATTGAACATTTCTACATTTTCATCCTTTAATAAGATCTTCCTAAACCTTTACTCGTCTTAGTTTGTAGTTAGAATCAATATCATAAAATGTGATTTATATATAGTCGATATGAAACATGTTACATTCATTGTATCCTCTATTCATTCAGCACATAGGCTATCCTCGCACAAGGTAGCACAGTAATTCAAGTTTACTTAAAGTGCCAATAACTTCTTGAATAGTTCAGATTCATTCTAAATATCCCATGTCATTCACATCGTGCTCTTCATTCAGTCATTCTGTTCCTGCACGCCATCCCAGTGTCATGGAACTGAACTGTGCTGCAATCATGCTCCCAGTGGCCAGAGATAGTATTGCTGTGTGCCGTACATTGTGCTTGATGGACAGCTATCCATATGAAAAGGGCTTTGCTTGTCTGTGCTGGCTGTAGCATGTGGACACTGCAAAGAAAGAAAGAAAGCTAAGCTAGTGTAACTCATCAGCAGCACAGACCACTGAAGATTTACTTCCAGACCTGCCGGTGAACCCAGAGAAGCCTCGTTCCGACAATCATGCCATAGCAGAGGAGCACCCACAGGGGGCACCCCCACCGCAGAGCCCGGTGGCCCCCACCACAGAGAGAGAAACACCTGAGGGAGCAGAGAGCACTGTGTCCATCGCTGAGTCCTCCTCTGGTTCCCCCAAAAACAAACCTCTAACAGATGCTACCCCCACAGAACCCGAGAAGACGGTTCAGCCTTTAGTGGAACCAGAAAAAGGGCAAGGGACTGGAAGTACCACTAGTGTGGTTCCTGAGATAGAATACCTTCCGGAGCCCAAGACCACGGCTGAGAAACAGCCCTCGGTTGAAGAGCTCGACTCAGTTCCTCTTTCAGTTGTATATGAGCCCCTGAAAGATTACATTGAGGAAGAGGAGGAAAATGATGATTATGTTACACCCAGTAAGTCAGCAAACCTTGAGAGCGTTCGTGAGGAGAAAGAGATCAAATCAGAGAATACTGAGAGAAGAATGCTGAGTCTAGGACAATCGACCGCCAGGCCATTGTCATTTGAGACTGAGAAGATTGAAGAGACTCCTCAAAGTAATGTCAGTGATGGAGAAAACCCAAAGCAGGAGGCACACATATCTGCTGCAGACGGTCTAAAAGACAAGCAGAGTTCGGAAAATAAGTCTGGAGTTGCTTCAAAAGATGAGTCAGGTATGACAGCCTACTTTGAGACCTCTACACAAAGGGATACTGAAAAACCAGGAGAACGTGGTGAGGGTTACTATGAGCTCAGTGCTGTCAGCCAGAAGAAGCCCTCAGAGGAGGTTCTGGAGGCCAATTCAAACATTAAAATAAGCCATTCAGCACCAGAACAGACAGAATCCAGCATAACGTTGATGTGTGACAGTGCCATGGACAAGCTAGAGGATCTCCCTAAGAGGAAGGATGTGTGTACTAGGCTGTCACCTGGCAAATTGTCATTGGAACACAGAAGTCTTTCTCTGAATTTTGTTATTGGCTCAATGGGTCAAGCAGGAGAGCAAAACCAGTCAAAGCTCTCATCTCTTACAGAGGTCTCTTCTGGAAGCCTGGATGAAACCACAGGTTACCTTCCTGTAACCACCCCATTAGTAACATTAGAGAGACAGTTACTTACTGTGACTCCAGAGATAGCTCTCCCAGTCCCTACCACTGAAACCTCCACTGATCTACCGGAAGACACCACCTCTAAGACAATGTGTTCTCCAGAGTTGTCACTCTCACCCATGAAGCAACATTACACCCATTTGAACGACCCATCCAATGATCTTCCTGAGATGCTGGACCTAGCCGGTGTTAAGCCCAAACCCACCTTGGAGATGAGGGAGCTGGACCAGCATAATAGAAGGAGGTCTGTCCCTGCCTGTCCATCTGCTGCTCTGGTGGGTAGTTCTCTGGCCAAGCTGGTGCTGGGGAACCAGCAGACGCCCAGGGTGGTGGGTGGAGAGGAGAGCCAGCAGGAGGAGCGTGGTTACTGCGTGTTTAGTGAGTACTCTGGTCCCATGCCCTCACCTGCCGATCTGCACAGCCCAGTGGGCTCCCCACACCAACGGTTCCCCACAGTGACTGAAGGGGACAGTGACGAGGAACTGGGAGCCATTGCGGAAGAGGGCGAGCAAAAGCTGGCACCGCAAAAACCAAACCAGGCAGAGGAATCGGTTGGAGGAACGGTTAAGTCAACTTTGGTGCTTGAAAGAGCTGTCACGGCAGGTGTCAAACCGGATCGTCTGAGGATCCCTGTGGCCCCATCCAAAGATAAACTGACAGACTTCCGGCTGGAGAGCGGTCTTCCTGGGGACATCAAAACCCAAGCCATTCCTGAGGTAGAGTTGGAGCAGGACCTCTCTAGAGAAGCGTCCCCCATCCCACCAGACTTCGCATTTACTTTTGGCACTGAGGTGAAGGATGCCAAGCTTTGTGCGACCCCTGAGTCTCCAGCAAAAAAGGCTGCCACTGTGGAGAGAACCAAAGTTGAGGGAGCCACAGCGGAAGTCAAAGTAGAGGTGGCATCAGCAAGGATTGGGAAGAGTCAGAAGACTGGTCTTAAAAAGCCAGAGATGGAGAAAGTGGAGGAGAACTCAGACCCAGACCATCAAAACGCTGTTGAAGACTTACAGCCAAAGGATGTTCGTGGACCGGAGAGAGAAAATAAAAAAGAACCCATGACATCATCACCAGAATCATTAGTGGAGATCATCAATGCGCAGGAGAAGAAGCGTGAAAGTGAACCAGACGTGTCAACAGTACCAGCAGAGGCTGCCGTTCCAAAAGAAGAGGCCAAGACCAAAGCTGAAGAAGCATCACCAACACCCTCTAACGTGAGCACTGCAGATGTGGAGGAAGCCACAGAGCAACTAGAAGAGAAAAGTCCAGAGAAAAGTGTTTCTAGAAGTTCTCCAGTTATAGTCATACCTCAGGCACAAGTTGAGGAAGAGGAGGAGGATATAGAAGTAGCTGAGGAAGTCTTGGAGGAAGTTGAAGGACCTCCTGTGCTTCTCAATGAGAAAGAGAGTCACCCTGTGGAGAAGCAGGAGGAGGTGGCAGAAGAGGTGAGGGTGGTGGGTGGGGCGGAGGAGGTGATTGTTGAAAAGCCTAAAGATTTGGAGTCTGCTGTTCCTGGGGATGACGAATCATGTGATGCTACTGCCCCAACCATTGATGAAGGGCATTATGCCGGTCGCATCTCTCATCTATCTGCCTGCTCTGACAACGACCAGCCACAAACCCTCGATGGAAAGGAGGCAGAGAAAGAGAAGAATAAAGTGGAGGATAAAGAAGGGGTTGTGCTGCAGGAAGAGGAGGAGTCCGCTGAGGTGGAGCAGGAAGTTGAGATGAAGGCTTCCAGTCGCGAGGAGACGGAGACCTCAGACGTACTGCAGAGCCAGACCAACGAGACCACCGCTCACGACGAGACCACCATGGACGTCTCCATGTTAGACAGCGAGAGTGGCTGGGTGGACTCACAAGGTAGTTGTCCCAAAATGTGCATGCAATTATAACAATGTAAATGCAAAATGTTAGCTTCACATGTTTTTCTCTCTGTTTGCGTAACTCACACATCTGAGTGTTATTAACAACAACAAACAAGTGTTTTAACTGGACTATAAACAACAATACACAATCTATATCGTGGAAATCTTGAAATGCAACTTCATACACAGATGGTCCATTCTATTCAATATAGATAAAGTGCAATATAGGACACATGGGCCAGGTTTATGTGGGCTTAGCCCTCCTGTCCTATCTCACTCCCTATGCTGCAGATGATGACAGAAGCGTAATGACAGAGCAGATTGAAGCTCTGCCCAAAACACAGAGTCCTGTCAAGACTCCCCTGGTAGAGAGACCCTCTAATAAACGTCCCCCCGGCAGAGGACAGGGGCGCGTCTCCACCCCGGAGCGCAAAGCCAACCGCAGAGAGCCCGTCAGTCGTCGTCCAAAGGAGGAAGAGAAGAAGAAAAAAGGTTTCTAGATCTAGAATGTTAGATCGTCCATGTTATTCTGTGTTATTTACTGTATATATCTGTGGTACTGCTGAACATCACTTCTGTCATGGAAATCATTTAAATTGCACTGGGAAGGAATTGTTTTAGTTTTATTACACAGTTTGTAAATGACAATGTTATCACCTCTTCATGGTCTTGAGACCCATACTAGGTGTTGATTAAATGGAAATTGTACCACGCTATAATGACAACAGATGTCCACTTCCTTCCTGTTGTTAACCCTGTCTTCCTTCTCTGCTAGCGGGGACGAAGAGAACTGAACAGTGTAAGGTATCAGTCCTCCAGTGTCGCTCTCCCACTCGGAGGATTGTAGTCAAAGCT
Source organism: Salmo trutta (assembly GCF_901001165.1). Taxonomy (NCBI): domain Eukaryota; kingdom Metazoa; phylum Chordata; class Actinopteri; order Salmoniformes; family Salmonidae; genus Salmo; species Salmo trutta. The sequence continues at coordinate 1,749,411 of NC_042995.1, forward strand.
GCTACGTTCAGACAAGCTAGACCTGCTTCGCACCACGGCTCTGCTAGACGCAAGCCACCAGGTGACCTACCTACCGTCCTCACAGCAGGGAAACCGATGCAATGTAGCTGGCCAAAAACAGAATGTGCACTGCAGACCCATCGCTAGATGTTTCTCTGTTGTTCATAGTTTTTTTTCTCCCATTTTATTCCTGTATTGGTATTTGATGTTTTGTTTTTGAGAATCATGAGATCATGTTGCATTATGCTCATCCAAGCTGTAAGCTCCGTGTTTGGGGAGTGGTTGTGCTTTGTGAGGACAATGTGCTACTATGGTTGTGCTTTGTGGGGACCATGTGCCACTATCCCAGCTAGCACATAACGTTCTGAGAACCGTATATTTCTTAGAGCTTGGTGAGAGCATACAACCTCCCCTCAACGTTCTGGGAATGGTGCAGGATAATTTCTTGGCTTTAGAACATTCTCAGCACATTTAAGGAACTTAACAAAAAAAGAATAATAATCTTGGTATTTCATACTTTAACAGAACGTTTCCTAAAAGTTCAAACATGGTTACATTTCATTTCAATTTTGGTAATGTTCTAGTAATGTTCTTTAACTGATTTGACATTGGGAATCTCTCTAAATAGTTCAGAGAACATTAGGAAACAACGTTCTTCTATGGGAATTTCAGTACTGCAGCATTACGTTTCCTAGAAGTTTCCTCATGGTTTTATTTAAAGTTATGTTATAAAATTGCTCAGAGGATGTTAAGAAAACATTCCAGAAAAACCACAAGAAAACTTTAGAGAACGTTCTAAGAATGTTATTTAAAACATATACCTTCCATTCTCAGCATCAACAAAACTCTCACTATCTTAGGTTAATTAATGAGTGCTTCTTTCCTTTGTAATGGGGTCTGTTTGAATAGACTAAAACTAACATTTTTGTATGTGTAAAAAAAACATGGCAGGCTGGTGGCGCAGTGGACTAATTCTACAGCCGATTATAGGTATGAATCTCACTGATGCTGTGTCACAATAAATGTGTTTGCATGATTAATGCCAAATGAAATCAGTTTCTATGTGCTTGGAGTTCCAAAAAGTGAATCCAAATAAGCTAGCAGTGTTATTAAAATCATATTGAAACATTCAGTGAAAGTTTTAAGGAAGCTATATAAAAACCTCCCAAAAAAATTGGTTCTCAGAGCGTAAATAAAACCTCTGAAGAAAACGTTCAAGGAACTAGACTAAAACGTTCTCCGAACCTCCAGTAAACCTAAAAATGAACGTTCCCAGAACAGGCAAAATGTTCACTTCCATTCTCAGAACGTTTAAAAAACGTTTAGTGTTACCGGTCAGAATACTTATGGCTTCGTTCCCAGAACCAATGGGAAACCAAAAACGCACGTTCCCACAACTTCAAAGGAACCAAATGTGCTAGCTTGGATGGTTTTTGTCTTGAACCACAGTACTATACCTTGCTCTTCTGTTTGGTGGAAGTGACTGGCAGGTATCTGACTGGGGTGCTGCTGTGTGAACTGAAATATGGGTGAATTTTGTCAGGAACAAATGAGAGAGAGATGCTTCCTTGAAGATTTGCAGTAAGAATGCATCACTTCTGCATTAGAACGTTTTCTGATTCAGTGGTTGAAGATAGAGTGCACTGGCTGTGTGTGTGGACTGTGTGTGTGTTCGAGTGTTTGAGATTATTGATGGGTTGTAGTCTTCTCTAGTATCTGGTGTCTGCTGCATTCCCTCTACTCATTGTTTTCGCTGTGTTTCTGTTGGCTGATATCACCCTCTGCTGGCCTAGCCCTGCCAGTTAATTATTTAAAAAATAATAGGAAATAGATGCCTATTTCTACCTATTTTAGAATAAACTGTGCATACACTAAATGTTAAAGTTATGCCTTGCGGGAGGGTAAGCTGGTCCTAGAGCTGTGTGTCTACAGGCAACTTCACTCATTTGCACGTTGAAGATGTACCCTCTCTCTCTCTCTCTCTCTTCCATCTCTGTCCCTCCCTCTCTCTCTCTCCTCCCTGTCGCTCTCTCTGTCGCTCTCTCTCTCCCTCTCTCTCTCTCTCTCTCTCTCCTCCCTGTCTCTCTCTCTGTTGCTCTCTCCCTCTCTCTCTCTCTCTCTCTCTCTCTCTCTTCCCTCTCTGTCCCTCCCTCTCTCTATCTCTCTCTCTCTCTCTCTCTCTCTCTCTCTTCCCTCTGTCCCTCCCTCTCTCTCTCTCTCTCTCTCTCTCTTTCTCTCTCTCTCCTCAGCCGTGGAGGACCGGCAGCCTCTTAATGTGGCCCACCAGTCCCGGGAAAGGACCTCTGTAAGTAATACACGCTGTAACTTAGAATATATTGATGTCACATTGTGTTGTCATTGACATCCCACCTCCGATAGGTCTTCGGTCTTTGTATTTCATTATTTTCCCATCTCTCATCTCCTGTCTGTCATTCTGTCTATTATTTGTCCATCTCTCTGTCTGTCCTGCATGCCATCCATTCATCCATTCATCCTACCTGCGTTGCCATGGCTACCGTCTAGAGCCTCACACGCACCGCCTTAAAAAACCATCGACTGACCAGGGGGGTAGAGGATCTGTCCCCCAGGCCCAACTCTGCATGCTCCCACACTAAACCCAAACCACTAGTGGAGGCGGAGTTGTGCGGGCCACGCCCCTCCTCCGCATGCTCAGGCAGAAACTCCCCCTCACCCTCACTGCAGAGGCGGGGGCGGAGGGAAGAGAAGGTGAGGAGGAGGGGAAAGGAAAATACACACCCTTTAGAGCAGTACCCTCCCTCCTTCCTGTATAGGTGCAATTCATTCCATATTGTAATGTTCCGTAACGACTATGTCAGAGATGTTCATTCGTTTTTGTCCATTCATTCTCACAACCACACAATTGGGTATTACAAGTAATTTAGTTCTCAGCAATCAGGTGTTGTCGGTATGTTGTTATTAGATCTATGGCTTGTGTTTGTATCTGTGTCTGCTAAGTGCTCACACATGTACTGTATGTTGTGTGTGACAGGAGGGTACCTGCCGAACCCCAGAAAAGAGGTCCTCTCTGCCCAGGCCTGCCTCCTCCCTGGCCCGCCGCGCCCCCCCAGCAGAGCACGACAACACCAGCCCTGCCCCCCGCAGGCCCACCTGTAAGTAACCCTCCCCTCCACACACTGGTTCTTCAGACAGATGATATACTGTCATATTAACCAGTATTATCACATTTCACCACCAATAAACACACATATGACACAACGGTTTAGGAGATTTGCTATTGAATTTGTTGATGATACTATGTGTAAAGACACCCTGTCCTCTCTTACTACGCGCTTTCCCTTTTCACAAGTTTCTGTGATTTGACTGCTATCTAATCTCTTAACTCAACAACTATCCTCTGTTCAACTCAACTCTGTTTCTCTCTTAACTTAACTTAACTATCCTCTGCTCAACTCAACTCTGTTTCTCTCTTAACTCAACAACTATCCTATCCCCCTTCACTCCCCCTCTCCTCCTCTTACTCCTCCACCTCCTCCTCCCTCTTCTCCTCTAACTCCTCCTCTAACTCCTCCTCCCTCTTCTCCTCCTCCCCCTTTCCTCCTCCTCCTCCTCTAACTCCTCCTCCTCCCCCTCTCCTCCTCCCTCTTCTCTAACTCCTCCTCTAACTCCTTCTCCTCCTCCCCCTTTCCTCCTCCTCTAACTCCTCCCCCTCCCCCTCTCCTCCTCCCTCTTCTCCTCTAACTCCTCCTCTAACTCCTCCTCCTCCTTTAACTCCTCCTCCTCCCCCTTTCCTCCTCCTCCCACTCTCCTCCTCCCTCTTCTCCTCTAACTCCTCCTCCTCCCCATTTCCTCCTCCTCCCCCCTCTCCTCCTCCTCCTCCTCCTCTTCTCCTCCTCCTCCCCCTTTCCTCCTCCTCCCCCCTCTCCTCCTCCTCCTTCTCCTCTAACTCCTCCTCCTCCCTCTTCTCCCTGTAGCAATTCAAACTGAGCCCAGAGGGGAGCACAGGTCTGGGAGGTCCCCTAGTATCGCAGGTAGATCACAGATAGATGCACTCTGTCATCCACACCACTCCCTGGCTGTCTCTCAGTAGCTTTGATAGATCCACTCTGTCATCCACACCACGCCCTGGCTGTCTCTCAGTAGCTTTGATAGATCCACTCTGTCATCCACACCACTCCCTGGCTGTCTCTCACTAGCTTTGATAGATCCACTCTGTCACCCACACCACGCCCTGGCTGTCTCTCAGTAGCTTTGATAGATCCACTCTGTCACCCACACCACGCCCTGGCTGTCTCTCACTAGCTTTGATAGATCCACTCTGTCATCCACACCACGCCCTGGCTATCTCTCACTAGCTTTGATAGATCCACTCTGTCATCCACACCACGCCCTGGCTGTCTCTCACTAGCTTTGATAGATCCACTCTGTCACCCACACCACACCCTGGCTGTCTCTCACTAGCTTTGATAGATTAACTCTGTCATCCACACCACACCCTGGCTGTCTCTCACTAGCTTTGATAGATCCACTCTGTCATCCACACCACACCCTGGCTGTCTCTCACTAGCTTTGATAGATCCACTCTGTCATCCACACCACGCCCTGGCTGTCTCTCACTAGCTTTGATAGATCCACTCTGTCATCCACACCACGCCCTGGCTGTCTCTCACTAGCTTTGATAGATCCACTCTGTCATCCACACCACGCCCTGGCTGTCTCTCACTAGCTTTGATAGATCCACTCTGTCATCCACACCACGCCCTGGCTGTCTCTCACTAGCTTTGATAGATCCACTCTGTCATCCACACCACGCCCTGGCTGTCTCTCACTAGCTTTGATAGATCCACTCTGTCATCCACACCACGCCCTGGCTGTCTCTCACTAGCTTTGATAGATCCACTCTGTCATCCACACCACGCCCTGGCTGTCTCTCACTAGCTTTGGTCCTGTTCCCCTGCTAAGACGTTGCTGACGCATGCCAGATCTTACAATGCCTGGATAGGTATTTTACGTATCAGCTAACCACATCATATTTTATAGCAATATGGTGCCCAACGGCAAAGTCCATGATATGGCACGCAGCCATTGGTTGATGCATGCAACGTCTGAGCAGGGGAACGCAAGCTCTGTCTGCATGTTTATCAATCAGCCATTTTGTTTTGTCTTATTGATGAAGTCAGTGACCGTCATGTTATTGCTCTGTAAAAGTATTATATATTATGTCCTAGCTACCAGCAAACACATCACAATCATTCATGCTGTTCCGTTATTGGGTTATTTTGCCAGCCTGCTTTATTGTGTTCTGGTTTAGTTCTATTCCGTCTCAGCTACTTGATGTCAAGGTCTTTTGTCTTGTTTGTCAAGGTAGTGTTTGCCATCAAGTTGAAGTTGTGTGTCAATACTCTAGTCTCTCTCTCTGTATATCTCTTTCTTTCTCTCCCTCTCCCTCTCTCTCCGTCTCATCTCTCTGTCTCTCTCTCTCTCTCTCTCTCTCTGTCTCCATCTCATCTCTCTCCTCTCTCTCTCTCTCTCTCTCTCTCTCTCTCTCTCTCTCTCTGTCTCCATCTCATCTCTCTCCTCTCTCTCTCTCTCTCTCTGTCTTCATCACAGTTCCACCCTGACTTCTGTTACCTCTCTGTCTCCCACCCAGTCGGCACAAACTCGTCGGCCCGTTCCCGTTCTGCCCGGAGCGGAGCCTCCACGCCCCACACCCCCGGCTCCACAGCGGTCACCCCAGGCACACCACCCAGCTACTCTTGCCGCACCCCTGGGAGTCGCACCCCCGGCAGCCACACACCCAAGTCTCTCAGGTTGATAGTCTAGACGTTCGAGAAGTGGGCCAGCAACCTGGGGGTTGCCGGTTGAAATCCCACATCGTCAATGAAAGCTTGTGTGTGTGTGTGTGTGTGTGTGTGTGTGTGTGTGTGTGTGTGTGTGTGGCTGCATATGTGTGTGAGTCTCAGGGATTTGGGTTTGTAAGCAAAATGACATATGTCCGTTCTCTGCAAGATAGTAGACAAAGTTGTTCTGTTGTTCTATTCAGCCTCCTCACTCAGGAGAAGAAGTTTGCTGTGATCCGCACACCGCCCAAGTCGCCCTCCACCACGCCCAAGCAGCTGCGCGTCCTCAACCAGCCCCTGCCCGACCTGAAGAACATCAAGTCCAAGATCGGCTCCACAGACAACATGAAGTACCAGCCCAAAGGTGGACAGGTGAGATGACAACAACTCAGCATAGGGGATATGGCCTGTGTTGAATACCACTGTGGTCACCAGTCGTGGCTCTCTTGCGGTCTCTCTGTCTGTTTCTCTCTCTCTCTATCTCTCTCTCCCTTTCTCTCTCTCTCTTTCTCTCTCTTTCTCTCTCTTTTCTGCACTGTTCCCTGTTCCCTTCTCTGTTCCCTGCGCGCTCTTCTCTAACCACCACTCTCCTCTCCTCGTCTCTCCTCTCCTCGTCTCTCCTCTCCTCGTCTCTCCTCTCCTCGTCTCTCCTCTCCTCGTCTCTTCTCTCCTCGTCTCTTCTCTCCACTTCTCTCCTCGTCTCTCCTCTCCTCGTCTCTCCTCTCCTCGTCTCGTCTCTCCTCTCCTCGCCTCTCCTCGTCTCTCCTCTCCTCTCCTCGTCTCTCCTCTCCTCGTCTCGTCTCGTCTCTCCTCTCCTCGCCTCTCCTCTCCTCGTCTCTCCTCTCCTCTCCTTGTCTCTCCTCTCCTCACTTTGTCTCTCCTCTCCTCGTCTCTCCTCTCCTCGTCTCGTCTCGTCTCTCCTCTCCTCGTCTCTCCTCGTCTCTCCTCTCCTTTCCTCTCCTCGTCTCTCCTCTCCTCTCCTCGTCTCTCCTCTCCTCTCCTCGTCTCTCCTCTCCTCTCCTCTCCTCTCCTCTCCTCTCCTCTCCTCTCCTCTCCATCATAAAGCACTGCATCTGTTTCTGGTCCTGCTACGTTGCACCTGCCCGCCCACATTCTCAGTCTCCCACTCCCTATGTGTGCTGTTTCTCCATCTCTGCCAAAGCAAATGTTTATCCTCCCTTGTCATTAGTCGAGGGTTGTTTACCCTCTGGTTCAATTGGTTGACAGTTGATTACCCTCTGGTCTGATTGGTTGAGGGCTGTTTGACCTCTGGCATGATAAGAGGAAGTGGATTTGAACCAGAAGCCATAAACTAAAGATCCCAGTCTGTAGTCATTTCAGCTCCATGGGAGTTTACAGATAGCCTGGTTCCAGATCTGTTTGTACTGTCTTACCAACTCCTTTCATCGTTTGGAATCAGGCCAGGGTTGGGTGCCCCCTTGCGGTCATAAGCAATGGCAACATGTGTCATATTGGAGGTAATTACTGTAGCTTTAAAACTGCTAAATGTTCTCTCAGCCTCATGACAAGATGTGTAGAATAGTATTTTAAAACTTCAAATATTTCTCTCTGTACCATGGCAAAAATGTGTTGAAAAGTTAAATGTTTTCTCCCCAAAAGATCTGCTTTCTTAAAAAACACTTTGTCCGGCCCTGTTTTCCATGACAACAATGGGAGTTGGCTATACAGCAAAAACAGATCTGAGACCAGGATATACATGACATTAAGGCATGGAAATATCCTACACACAAGTACCAGTGGCTGTGTACTTGTGGTAGTTTCTTCCTCATTCCCTACTCTGACAGACGCAGTTAGCCAGAGAGGTCTTTAGCTCATGCAGAAAACAATCCAGCCTGTCTACTCACTCGCTCACTCACACTGTACATATTTAACCAGCAAGCTGAGTCTAATAACAAACATACAGTAGTTGCTGTTATATGAATCTTTCAGAATGGAGAATCCCTATTGGCTATTGAGGTTTGTTTTCATCCTTGATGTTGAAGGACCTTTGTTCTGTGAGAGGAGTAGAAGACAGGGCTGAGTTTAATGAGCTCTAGTCTGGTGTTGCAGACTGGACGAAGGCTCAGGGCTTCAGTGTAACACAGCCTCAGTGAAAATTAGAAAACATAATGAACCCCAGAATAATCCTAGAATAATTTATACATCTCAAAATGAATCCAATAAGTTCTATCTTCCAATGGAAAATCTTTATTTTGGTGCAGTAATTTCACTGCAATATTTTGTGGTGACCTGTAACCCCTCTATGAGTCTACCTACTTGTATTTGCTGTAGGCAGCTATTTAGTATCTCTATTTAGAATCTCTATTTAGGCAGCTATTTAGGATCTCTATTTAGCCAGCATATTTAGAATCTCTATTTAGGCAGCTATTTAGGATCTCTATTTAGCCAGCATATTTAGAATCTCTATTTAGGCAGAATATTTAGAATCTCTATTTAGGCAGCATATTTAGGATCTCTATTTAGAATCTCTATTTAGGTAGCATATTTAGAATCTCTATTTAGGCAGCATATTTAGAATCTCTATTTAGGCAGCATATTTAGAATCTCTGTTTAGGCAGCATATTTAGAATCTCTATTTAGGCAGTATATTTAGAATCTCTATTTAGGCAGTATATTTAGAATCTCTATTTAGGCAGCATATTTAGAATCTCTATTTAGGCAGTATATTTAGAATCTCTATTTAGGCAGTATGTTTAGAATCTCTATTTAGGCAGTATATTTAGAATCTCTATTTAGGCAGTGTATTTAGAATCTCTATTGAGACAGTATATTTATAATCTATTTAGGCAGCATATTTAGAATCTCTATTTAGGCAGTATATTTAGAATCTCTATTTAGGCAGCATATTTAGAATCTCTATTTAGGCAGTATATTTAGAATCTCTATTTAGGCAGCATATTTAGAATCTCTATTTAGGCAGCATATTTAGAATCTCTATTTAGGCAGCATATTTAGAATCTCTGGTGCTTTGTCATTGACTGACCTTGTAGAGATGGTCATGTTTTAGCAGCTTTAGGATCTGCAAAACGAATTAGATGAAAAGCACAGGTGTGTGTGTGTGTGTGTGTGTGTGTGTGTGTGTGTGTGAATGTATTGTGTGTATGTATTTATGTGTGTGTTTGACTGTGTGTATTCCCACGTGTGTGTGTGTGTGTATTTATATGTGTGTTTGACTGTGTATTCCCACTTGTGTGTGTCTGCGTTTAATTAGCACACATGTGTGTGTCCTCAGGTGACAGGAGAATCCAGGTCAGAGTCTGGTTGATGAAATACTAGGTTTGTAGGCCAGGGTTCTCCTTTCCAGAGACGTACCAGCTTGTGTTCACTCATTGGCTCACGTCTCATTCCAACCACGTCTCTTGTGATCGCTACACGGTATAGGTCTTGCCAGTCCTGTATTTCAGACAAGTATTTGCACCTTAATTATTATTTTTTTTAAATCGGAAATGATTACCTTATGACCATTAAGATCATCTCAACTCAATATTGGGAAGGTGTTCTTAATGTTTTGTACACTCAGTGTAAATGTTACGTTGGGGCATGGATTCTACAAGGTGTTCTTAATGTTTTATACACTCAGTGTAAATGTAACGTCGGGGCATGGATTCTACAAGGTGTTCTTAATGTTTTGTACACTCAGTGTAAATGTGACGGCGGGGCATGGATTCTACAAGGTGTTCTTAATGTTTTGTACACTCAGTGTAAATGTGACGTCGGGGCATGGATTCTACAAGGTATTCTTAATGTTTTGTACACTCAGTGTAAATGTGACGTCGGGGCATGGATTCTACAAGGTGTTCGAAAACGTTCCATAGGGATGCTGGCCCATGTTGACTCCAATCCTTCCCACAGTTGTCAAGTTGGCTGGATGTCCTTTGGGTGGTGGACCATTGTTGATACACATGGGAAACTGTTGAGCGTGGAAAACCCAGCAGCGTTGCAGTTCTTGACACAAACCGGTGTGCCTGGAACCTACTACAATACCCCGTTCAAAGGCACTTATATATTTTGTTTTGCCCATTTACCCTCTAAATTGCACACATAAACAATCCATGTCTCAATTGTCTCAAGGTTTAAAAATCCTTTTTTAACCTGTCTCCTCCCCTTTATCTACATTGATTGAAGTGGATTTAACAGGTGACATCAATAAGGGATCATAGCTTTCAACTGGATTCACCTGGTCAGTCAATGTCAATGAAAGAGCAGGTGTTCTTAATGTTTTGTACACTCAGTGTACATAATATGATTAATAATCCAAATAAATATCAACGTACAGATACTGTACACATAATGTAAATGCAATTATTTGCAACATATGGACATACCGACACGATTACATGAAGCACTGCATGACCAGCCGTCACGTATAAACAATATGATTATCATTCTACGTAAATATCGATATACAGATACTGTACATACTGATGTCAATGCAAGTACCAGGCGGCAGATAGCCTAGCGGTTAAGAGTACCGGGCAGCAGGTAGCCTAGTGGTTAAGAGTACCGGGCGGCAGGTAGCCTAGCGGTTAAGAGTACCGGGCGGCGGGTAGCCTAGCGGTTAAGAGTACCGGGCGGCGGGTAGCCTAGCGGTTAAGAGTACCGGGCGGCGGGTAGCCTAGCGGTTAAGAGTACCGGGCGGCGGGTAGCCTAGCGGTTAAGAGTACCGGGCGGCGGGTAGCCTAGCGGTTAAGAGTACCGGGCGGCGGGTAGCCTAGCGGTTAAGAGTCCCGGGCGGCGGGTAGCCTAGCGGTTAAGAGTACCGGGCGGCGGGTAGCCTAGCGGTTAAGAGTACCGGGCGGCGGGTAGCCTAGCGGTTAAGAGTACCGGGCGGCAGGTAGCCTAGTGGTTAAGAGTACCGGGCGGCAGGTAGCCTAGCGGTTAAGAGTACCGGGCGGCGGGTAGCCTAGCGGTTAAGAGTACCGGGCGGCGGGTAGCCTAGCGGTTAAGAGTACCGGGCGGCAGGTAGCCTAGCGGTTAAGAGTACCGGGCGGCAGGTAGCCTAGTGGTTAAGAGCGTTGGAACAGTAAATGAAAGGTTGCTGGTTCGTCTCCCTAGAGGCAACTAGGTAAAACATTGGTCGATGTGCTCTTGAGCAAGGCATTTAACCTTAGTTGCTCATGTAAGTCGCTCTGGAAAAGAGCGTCTGTTAAATGACAATAAAATCGATACAAATAAATAAAAATGACACATTGAGCTATTCACACATTTTATAAAGAGGCATATACAGTTTTTTATTGGTTTTTAGATTGAGATTTTAAACCAGAAGGTGGACTTGTTTCATCAAAGTGTGGACCCAAGGAGAATCTGAAGAACTCTCTACACTGTGGAGGCAGTGTATGTACTGCTCTGCTTTCTCTCCATTCCTGCCTTGATTTTCCTCTCTTTTATCTGGCTTTTCTCAACTCTTTCTTTCAGATGGGGTCCCCGGTCCATTTTCTTGCCTCTGGTTTCATTGGTACTGTGTATTTCTCTAATTGATCTGTTAGTCAGTCTGTATTGAGTGTGTGCTTCATGTACCATGGTAATTCTCTTCAAAACAGGGTACATTTGAGTAGCAGAATGATGTCAAACAACAACGTTTTGATATCCCACATTCCTATTATATTATATCTATGTCCTCCTACTATGTCCTCCTACTATGTCCTGCTACTATGTCCTCCAACTATCTCCTCCTACTATGTCCTCCTACTATGTCCTCCAACTATTTACTCCAACTATGTCCTTCAACTATGTCCTCCTACTATTTCCTCCAACTATGTCCTCCTACTATGTCCTGCTACTATGTCCTCCTACTATGTCCTCCAACTATGTCCTCCTACTATGTCCTCCAACTATGTCCTCCTACTATGTCCTGCTACTATGTCCTCCTACTATGTCCTCCAACTATGTCCTCCTACTATGTCCTCCAACTAAGTCCTCCTACTATGTCCTGCTACTATGTCCTCCTACTATGTCCTCCAACTATGTCCTCCTACTATGTCCTCCAACTATGTCCTGCTACTATGTCCTCCTACTATGTCCTGCTACTATGTCCTCCAACTATCTCCTCCTACTATGTCCTCCAACTATCTCCTCCTACTATGTCCTCCTACTATGTCCTCCAACTATTTCCTCCAACTATTTCCTCCAACTATGTCCTCCTACTATGTCCTCCAACTATGCCATTGGAGAATGAATGAATGAAGGAATGAATGAATTGATGGATGAATGAATGAATGGTTTAATTAATGGATGGATGGGTTAATGAATGAATGAAGGAATTAATTGATGGGTTAATGAACAAATGAATGAATTGATGGATAGATGAATAGATGAATTAATGGATGGATTCATTAATTCATTAATTAATGGATGTATGTATGTATGGATGGATGGATGGATGAATGGATGGATTAATAAATTAATGGATGTATGGATGTATGGATGAATGGATGGAATAATAAATGAATGGATGGATGGATGGATGGATGGATGAATGGGTGAATGAATAACTGATTGAATGGGCTTGCGAGCTAGCGAATAAACCACAGAATGAACTAATTGTAATAAACAGAGGAATGAATGTCTGAGTGTTACAGAGTATGGATGCTGTCGTCCTCAGGTCTTCATTCCAAGTGTTAAACTGGACTTTAGCCATGTCCAGTCTAAGTGTGGCTCCCTGGACAAAATCCAGTACGCACCCACCGGGGGAAACGTGAGTGTCTCAACACAGTGTGTTTACAAACCCTGCTCTAACCAACCTCTCACTCACTAACCAACAGGCATGGATGATAGTGAATCGTGGTATCACTGTGACAGTGTTTTCTATGGATGGTGGATGGTGGTGAATCATGGTATCACTGTGACAGTGTTTTCTATGGATGGTGGATGGTGGTGAATCATGGTATCACTGTGACAGTGTTTTCTATGGATGGTGGATGGTGGTGAATCGTGGTATCACTGTGACAGTGTTTTCTATGGATGGTGGATGATAGTGAATCGTGGTATCACTGTGACAGTGTTTTCTATGGATGGTGGATGGTGGTGAATCATGGTATCACTGTGACAGTGTTTTCTATGGATGGTGGATGGTGGTGAATCATGGTATCACTGTGACAGTGTTTTCTATGGATGGTGGATGGTGGTGAATCGTGGTATCACTGTGACAGTGTTTTCTATGGATGGTGGATGATAGTGAATCGTGGTATCACTGTGACAGTGTTTTCTATGGATGGTGGATGGTGGTGAATCGTGGTATCACTGTGACAGTGTTTTCTATGGATGGTGGATGATAGTGAATCGTGGTATCACTGTGACAGTGTTTTCTATGGATGGTGGATGGTGGTGAATCATGGTATCACTGTGACAGTGTTTCCTATGGATGGTGGATGGTGGTGAATCGTGGTATCACTGTGACAGTGTTTTCTATGGATGGTGGATGGTGGTGAATCGTGGTATCACTGTGACAGTGTTTTCTATGGATGGTGGATGGTGGTGAATCGTGGTATCACTGTGACAGTGTTTTCTATGGATGGTGGATGGTGGTGAATCGTGGTATCGCTGTGACAGTGTTTTCTATGGATGGTGGATGGTAGTGAATCGTGGTATCACTGTGACAGTGTTTTCTATGGATGGTGGATGGTGGTGAATCGTGGTATCACTGTGACAGTGTTTTCTATGGATGGTGGATGGTGGTGAATCGTGGTATCACTGTGACAGTGTTTTCTATGGATGGTGGATGGTGGTGAATCGTGGTATCACTGTGACAGTGTTTTCTATGGATGGTGGATGGTAGTGAATCATGGTATCACTGTGACAGTGTTTTCTATGGATGGTGGATGATAGTGAATCGTGGTATCACTGTGACAGTGTTTTCTATGGATGGTGGATGATAGAGAATCGTGGTATCACTGTGACAGTGTTTTCTGTGGATGGTGGTGAATCGTGGTATCACTGTGACAGTGTTTTCTATGGATGGTGGATGGTGGTGAATCGTGGTATCACTGTGACAGTGTTTTCTATGGATGGTGGATGGTGGTGAATCGTGGTATCACTGTGACAGTGTTTTCTATGGATGGTGGATGGTGGTGAATCGTGGTATCACTGTGACAGTGTTTTCTATGGATGGTGGATGGTGGTGAATCGTGGTATCACTGTGACAGTGTTTTCTATGGATGGTGGATGGTGGTGAATCGTGGTATCACTGTGACAGTGTTTTCTATGGATGGTGGATGGTGGTGAATCGTGGTATCACTGTGACAGTGTTTTCTATGGATGGTGGATGGTGGTGAATTGTGGTATCACTGTGACAGTGTTTTCTATGGATGGTGGATGGTGGTGAATCGTGGTATCACTGTGACAGTGTTTTCTATGGATGGTGGATGATAGAGAATCGTGGTATCACTGTGACAGTGTTTTCTATGGATGGTGGATGGTGGTGAATCGTGGTATCACTGTGACAGTGTTTTCTATGGATGGTGGATGGTGGTGAATCGTGGTATCACTGTGACAGTGTTTTCTATGGATGGTGGATGATGGTGAATCGTGGTATCACTGTGACAGTGTTTTCTATGGATGGTGGATGGTGGTGAATCGTGGTATCACTGTGACAGTGTTTTCTATGGATGGTGGATGATAGTGAATCGTGGTATCACTGTGACAGTGTTTTCTATGGATGGTAGATGGTGGTGAATCGTGGTATCACTGTGACAGTGTTCTATGGATGGTGGATGATGGTGAATCATGGTATCACTGTGACAGTGTTTTCTATGGATGGTGGATGGTGGTGAATCGTGGTATCACTGTGACAGTGTTTTCTATGGATGGTGGATGGTGGTGAATCATGGTATCACTGTGACAGTGTTTTCTATGGATGGTGGATGGTGGTGAATCGTGGTATCACTGTGACAGTGTTTTCTATTGCTTTGCTTTGCGTCTTGATTATTAAAGACATGGCGATTTGGCTTTTTAATCACATTCCTTACTCAGTTTTCAGTTTAGTCTTGGCACAAAGCACAGCTACCTAACCTCGTAGTGGTTTTCAGTACAGTACCCTGTCTGTGCATACAGGGTCATCAAAAACTATCCTAAAATAGTATTTTAACATAGTCCTTTAAATAGTCTTTTAACATAGTCATTTAGCATAGAGTTTTAACTGTATGTATCCTGTCACACCAGCCAGAGACGTCACTCAAAGGACATCTGGCCCACCCACCTATTGTTCATCTAGCATCATGAACTGAATCAAAATAAACACTGAAGATCAATTAAAACACCTGTTCTCTGACTTGTCACTTAGCACTGGTGTTCTCTGTGATGTAATCAATAGCCACATTCCAGAAGGTCTGCAAAGCTGACATCTACCCAGGCGTAGTGAAATTTGGTTCTGACTGCTTTGCATATTGTCTGGAACACGGCCAATGTGTTCAGTGCTTGTTGTTGTGTTAGTGTCTGCTTTGATGTTCTAGATTGATTGGTTTATTGTGGTAGATTGATTGGTTTCAGTTGATTGTGTGATGTCAGTGTCGTATTGTGTGATGTCAGTGTCATATTGTGTGATGTCTGTGTCGTATTGTGTGATGTCAGTGTCATCTTGTGTGATGTCAGTGTCGTATTGTGTGATGTCAGTGTCGTATTGTGTGATGTCAGTGTCGTATTGTGTAATGTCAGTGTCGTATTGTGTGATGTCAGTGTCGTATTGTGTGATGTCAGTGTCGTATTGTGTAATGTCAGTGTCGTATTGTGTGATGTCAGTGTCGTATTGTGTGATATCAGTGTCGTATTGTGTGATATCAGTGTCGTATTGTGTGATGTCTGTGTCGTATTGTGTGATATCAGTGACATATTGTGTGATATCAGTGTCGTATTGTGTGATATCAGTGTCGTATTGTGTGATGTCTGTGTCGTATTGTGTGATATCAGTGACATATTGTGTGATATCAGTGTCGTATTGTGTGATGTCAGTGTCATATTGTGTGATATCAGTGTCGTATTGTGTGATATCAGTGTCGTATTGTGTGATGTCTGTGTCGTATTGTGTGATATCAGTGACACATTGTGTGATATCAGTGTCATATTGTGTGATGTCAGTGACATATTGTGTGATATCAGTGTCGTATTGTGTGATATCAGTGTCGTATTGTGTGATATCAGTGTCGTATTGTGTGATATCAGTGTCGTATTGTGTGATATCAGTGTCGTATTGTGTGATGTCTGTGTCGTATTGTGTGATATCAGTGACATATTGTGTGATATCAGTGTCGTATTGTGTGATGTCAGTGTCATATTGTGTGATATCAGTGTCGTATTGTGTGATGTCTGTGTCGTATTGTGTGATATCAGTGTCATATTGTGTGATGTCAGTGACATATTGTGTGATATCAGTGTCGTATTGTGTGATATCAGTGTCGTATTGTGTGATATCAGTGTCGTATTGTGTGATATCAGTGTCGTATTGTGTGATGTCTGTGTCGTATTGTGTGATATCAGTGACATATTGTGTGATATCAGTGTCATATTGTGTGATGTCAGTGACATATTGTGTGATATTAGTGTCGTATTGTGTGATATCAGTGACATATTGTGTGATATCAGTGTCGTATTGTGTGATATCAGTGTCGTATTGTGTGATGTCTGTCGTATTGTGTGATGTCTGTGTCGTATTGTGTGATATCAGTGACATATTGTGTGATATCAGTGTCATATTGTGTGATGTCAGTGACATATTGTGTGATATCAGTGACATATTGTGTGATATCAGTGTCGTATTGTGTGATGTCAGTGTCGTATTGTGTGATGTCTGTGTCGTATTGTGTGATATCAGTGACATATTGTGTGATATCAGTGTCATATTGTGTGATGTCAGTGACATATTGTGTGATGTCATTGTCGTATTGTGTGATGTCAGTGTCGTATTGTGTGATATCAGTGACATATTGTGTGAAATCAGTGTCATATTGTGTGATGTCAGTGACATATTGTGTGATATCAGTGACATATTGTGTGATGTCAGTGACGTCTTGTGGGATGTACACCAACTGTCCCTGTTGAGTGAGGTGGTTACAGTGGTTTTGTAGTGATCGCTATTCTTCAGGCAGTTTGTTTCACAGATTGATAATGTCCTTAATCTGTTGAGTGCTACTTTCTGTTCTTCCTTAAATGTATGCCTTTTTATTAATGCTCTTTCATTGAAGAAAATTAGGATACAGTAAATTATGGTAAATTCTGCATCATTTCAAGGTATTGTCCTACAGCCCTTCAGATCTAAAATGTGGCAGTCCCTTCCCTCAGTGCAGTATAAGACAGTGTCTGAATGCGCCTCTCGCAGGTCCACATCACCACCAAGAAGATAGACCTGAGCCACATCACCTCCAAATGTGGATCAATGTCCAACATCCGTCACCGGCCAGGTAATCAACACTTTTTTAGTTGATTCATTAATATTGAGTGATTATCTAATAGAGAAAGTATTCCAATCTTTTGGATGAACAGGGCATAAGGACAATACATTTCTAGTTACACTTTCATACATGACATTTTTATGCTGTACCTCAGACAAGTCACTAACTGTAGTTTAATTAGCAATGGACTATTAATCCTACAGGCATTTTGTCCTGTGTAGTTACATAGTTCAACTATTGCTTCTGTTTATATGAGTATTGATTCATTCATATCCTTTACTTCTCCTCTCTTCTTCTCCTCCCCTCTTTTCTTCTTTTCTTCTCCTCTCTCCTCTCTTCTTCTCCTCTTTTTCTCTTCTTCTTTTCTTCTCTCTCCTCTCTTCTTCTCCTCTCTTCTTCTCTTCTTCTCCTCTCTCCTTTCTTCTTCTCCTCTCTCCTCTCTTCTTCTCTTCTTCTCCTCTCTCCTCTCTTCTTCTCCTCTCGCCTCTCTTCTTCTCTTCTTCTCTTCTTCTCTCCTCTCTCCTCTCTTCTTCTCTTCTTCTCCTCTCTCCTCTATTCTCCTCGCTTCCTTCTCTTCTCTTATCTTCTCTTCTTCTCCTCTCTCCTCCTCTATTCCTCTTCTCTCTCCTCTCTTCTTCTCCTCTCCTCTCTCCTCTTTTTCTCTTCTCTCCTCTTCTTCTCTTCTTTTCTTCTCCTCTCTCCTCTCTTCTTCTCTTCTTCTCCTCTCTTCTTCTCCTCTCCTCTCTTCTTCTCTTCTCTTCTTCTCCTCTCTCCTCTTCTTCTTCTCTTCTTCTCCTCTTCTCCTCTCTTCTTCTCCTCTCGCCTCTCTTCTTCTCTTCTCTTCTCTCTTCTTCTCCTCTCTTCTTCTCCTCTCCTCTCTTCTTCTCTTCTCTTCTTCTCCTCTCTCCTCTCTTCTTCTCCTCTCGCCTCTTCTCTTTCTCTTATCTATTCTTCTCTCCTCTCTCCTCTCTTCTTCTCTTCTTCTCCTCTCTCCTCTATTCTCCTCGCTTACTTCTCTTCTCTTATCTTCTCTTCTTCTCCTCTCCTGTTCTCTTCCTCTCCTCTCTCCTCCTCTATTCCTCTTCTCTCTCCTTCCTCTCTACCTCTCCGACAGGGGGTGGTAACGTACGTATTGAGAGTGTGAAACTGGACTTCAAGGACAAGGCCGAGGCCAAAGTGGGCTCATTGGCCAACGCCAGTCACACCCCGGGGGAGGACAAATCATGGTGAGACAGTCTACAGTAAAAGGACAGTACAGGGTCATGTTCATTAGGCACCAACAGAAGAAAACGGACTGAAACAGGGAGGGACTACCTGGACTTTTCCAATAAGAAACTCTCATTTTCGTTTTCGATTGCAAAATGTTTTAAAACAAGTTCAGTTTAAAACAAGTTCAGTTCAGTTGCGTGCCCTAATGGACACGGCCCAGGTTTACATAGATGGCTTAGTGGTTTAGAGCATGGTGCTGGCAACAGCAAGGTTGTGGGTTTGATTCCATGGGCCGTGATTAACCCTCTCCCCCTCTCTCTCTCTCTCTCTCTGTCTCTCTCTCAGATCGAGAGCCACAAGCTGACATTCCGTGACACGGCCAAGGCGCGCGTGGACCACGGGGCAGACGTTATCACCCTGTCCCCAGGTGGCACGGGGGGCACATCCCCCCACCGTCTCAGTAACGTGTCATCCACGGGCAGCCTCAACCTCCTGGACTGCCCCCAGCTGTCCACACTGGCCCAGGACGTCACCATGGCCCTGGCCAAGCAAGGCTTATGAGCCTCCTGCCTCCTCCCTCGCCCCCTGGTTCCTGGTCCTCCATCTCCCCCTGGACCTCCTGGATCCCTTGGACCCCCTGGTCTTAACATCCCCCTTCAACATTTCTCCGTCGGCCCTCCACTGCAACAACCCTTCGCCGTCGTCCCCCAAGATAAGAAACCAGACGACTGTGATCAGAGTATCAGAGTCCATCTTCCATCATTCCACTCCCCCTCCCTCGCTCCTCCATAGGAAAACATGCTGTTTAAACTACCACCACCAGGGGGATTTTAATGACTGACTAGGATGTTTGTTCTTCTTCTTTCTGTTCTAAGGGATGTGCTCGACTCTGCTAGGGTGTGTTGTGTTGTTCTTTTGGCTTCTTTTCATTCCATGTTGAACGTTCTTTGGGACAGTACTGTAGATGGCCAGTGTGCTAGCTAGCTAAGGCATTGAAACAGGTACAGGGATAGTGTTGATAGGGTATTATCGGTTATCTAAGACTTTACAGTGATTCTTATTGTGTGGCAATGATCTCAAAGACATTCCATTTGGCCTAGGATATTAAGCGGCCCAGCCTGGTTTCATTCCCAACACACACTATATATACAAAGTATGTGGACACCCCTTCAAGTTCGTGGATTCGGCTATTTCAGCCACCCCCCTGTTGCTGACAGGTGTATAAAATTGAGCACACAGCCATGCAATCTCCATAGAAAACATTGGGAGTAGAATGGCCTTACTGAAGAGCTTAGTGGCTTATAAGATGGCACCGTCATAGGATGTCACCTTTCCAACAAGTCAGTTTGTCAAATTTCTGCCCTGCCAGAGCTGCC
Organism: Salmo trutta; assembly: GCF_901001165.1. Taxonomy (NCBI): domain Eukaryota; kingdom Metazoa; phylum Chordata; class Actinopteri; order Salmoniformes; family Salmonidae; genus Salmo; species Salmo trutta. The sequence continues at coordinate 1,769,214 of NC_042995.1, forward strand.
CCAGGCAATTTTAAGCACTGTTATTGTGAAGTGGAAATGTCTAGGAGCAACAACGTCTCAGCCGCGAAATGGTAGACCACACAAGCGCACAGAATGGGACCACCATGTACAAATCGTCTGTCCTTGGTTGCAAAACTCACTACTGAGTTCCAAACTGCCTCTGGGAGCAACTTCAGCACAAGAACTGTTCGTCAGGAGCTTTATGAAATGGGTTTCCATGACCGAGCAGCCGCACACAAGCCTAAGATCACCATGCGCAATGCCAAGAGTCTGCTGGAGTGGTGTAAAGCTCGCCGCCATTGGACTCTGGATCAGTGGAAACGTGTTCTCTGGAGTGATGAATCATGCGTCACCATCTGGCAGTCCAACGGAAGAATCTGGGTTTGGCCAGGAGAACGCTACCTTCCCCAATGCATAGTGCCAACTGTAAAGTTTGGTGGAGGAGGAATAATGGTCTGGGGCTGTTTTTCATGGTTCGGGCTAGGCCCCTTAGTTCCAGTGAAGGGAAATCATAACACTACAGCATACAATGACATTCTAGATGATTCTGTGCTTCCAACTTTGTGGCAACAGTTTGGGGAAGGCCCTTTCCCGTTTCAGCATGACAATGGCCCTGTGTACAAAGTGAGGTCCATACAGAAATGGTTTGTCGAGATCGGTGTGGAAGAAATTGACTGGTCTGCACAGAGCCCTGACCTCAACCCCATCGAACACCTTTGGGATGATGTGGAACGCCAACTGCAAGCCAGGCCTAATTGCCCAACATCAGTGCCCGACCTCACTAATGCTCTTGTGGCTGAATGGAAGAAAGCCCCCGCAGCAATGTACCAACCAGGGGCGGTCCTGGGGGGGGGGGGGGGGGGGGGGGGGCCTGTGACAACAATTTTGGACCCCTTGTGGCCCCCCTAAATGTGGAGTATGAAATAATTTTTACATAACTAATTTTTGCTATCGTTCTTTTTTTACATCCGTTATTAGACAGTGGCAACGCGGAACACTAATGATTATGAACATGGTCTTTTGCCTGCTAATGCCTGCAATGCAGTGAAGAAAACGATATGACAACAACAACGTCTAATGTAACTGGCCCCTCTAACAGTACAACTAGCCCCAGCTTGGCCCCCCCAGTTGAAATGGTCTAGAACCGCCACTGGTACCAACATCTAGTGGAAAGCCTTCCCAGAAGAGTGGATGGCTGTTATAGCAGCAAACGGGGGACCAAATCTAGACTTGGGAATGTCACGTTAGGTGAACATTTAAAAAAGAGGTTAATGCCCATGATTTTGGAATGAGATGTTCGATGAGCAGCTGTCCACATACTTTTTATCATGCAGTGTATATGATCCAGTATCCCAGGTCCTGTATGTGTCTCGTAGACAGGAGGCTGTTTCGTTTGTGAACAACAATTCATCTACAACACAACACAATTCAATATGTTACAACTGTAACGGTAAAAAATGGCTGTTCAGACAAGCTTGTTTCAATTCATTGGCAGAAAATGTGATGTTTTCTATTTGAATTGATTTTGTTTTAGTCATGTGACTATATGACTTCATGATGTCATTTGCTGAATTATTAGACCACATGTGGTTTTGTTTCGTTTTTTTAATCTCATTAATAGTGCAAATGGTAGTGTTGATGTCACAGTGGCTGAACTAGCTTGGCACATACTGTGGCTACACATTGCAGTCATGTCAAGTTACAATGCTATAAAATCCTAGCTTTCCAATGGACCTCTTCCCCAAGCCATCAGGCTGCTTTTCTGCTTCAGTGAGCATGTGAGCATTCATTTTACATACAGTAGCTCTGTGATTTTCACGAAACAGTCGCTATTATGCTGATGTGACAAAAGCCAGTGAGTGACCTAATAGCACAGAGTTATAGACATAAAAGGTCTAGAGAGTGAACACTGTAGCTAGGGACTATACTGTGTCTATTCAGTGAACACAGTCTATAACCGCTTTGTACCAGCCTTAGACTTACACGTTTGCTTCCAACAAGCCTTTCTCCTACGTTTAGAGTAGCAAGGACATGGACCTTGAATGAGCCAAGGGCCTGCAGTCGCTTGTGTAACTACGCAGAAAGTGTCTGAAGCTTTATATTTAAATAAACATTCCATGAAAAATAGCAGCTATGGTGTACACTGTGAAAATGTCCCAGTCAGATGGTACGGACAGGACTTTCTAAGGAAAGAAGGTTAAAGTAATGAAGGGATGTAGTGGAAGGAAAAGGAAGTCATTCTCAACTTGTACGTGTTTGATAAAAATGTTCTAGCTTATTTTTATCTGTCGCCATTTGTGATACCCTCCCACCCACCCCCAATTTCCAGATGTTGGTTACCCTTCAGGGTTTTTCTCAAACCCGTTCCTCCCTCTTCCTCCCTCTTCCTCCCTCTTCCTTCCTCTTCCTCCCTCTTCCTCCCCCTCCCACAACCCTTTGCTTGTTTAAGTGTATTTAAAGAGACCATGTAGATGTGCACACTTTCCAATGTTTGAAACAATGCTGTTGACAAAACACTCCTACAGAATAATAACAACAGGAATAAAACTATAAAATGAATTAAATACATTCGTTTGAAACATTTTCTGGAGCTTCCCCAAATATAATGAGCTGTTTTTTTAAATGATGTCATAAATGTGTCTGCATTATGTTATTGGGACTGTGGGTTTTAGATTGCACTCTCCTGAGAGAATGACAGAGAGAGAGAGAGAACGACAGGGAAGAGATTATGTGAAGGGTAATTCATGGAGTCATTTTGGTGATGTAATTTGGGAAGGCTAACTGCATGCAACATATGTTGTTGGGCCAAAAGGTTGTGCCCATCAGAACAGAACACTGTCATATATATATTTGTAGATAAGTCGTTTAATAGATGATGTACTTTCTGGTCGTCTACACACCCCACAGCGCTGTACAGCCAACCAATAATCGTAATTGTGTGAATATCACTAGAAGGTATTTGTGGGTTATTTTATTCCCCTTTAGTGACGTGTCATACCATGAAATGTCAATGTAATCAAAACAGGGATAGGGTTTTATTTCAAGGTAATTAAACAACCTGTTGATGTTATTCATATGGAGATATATTAAATATGTGTGGAGGGCGTGGAGAAATACTCCAGCCTGAATGTGCCGCATGTTGTGTGTAAACCGATTATGCTTTTATATTGGTGTTTTTTCTCGTCGTTTAGCCTACTGTTCCCAGTAGCCGACCCGATCATACTTATGTTGTTAAGGAAAACATCTGTTCTTACTTCCTAGCAGTCGTACTGCGTTTTTACAGCAGCCCCCCCTCGCCGCTGTTTGATAAATCACTCTGCCGTTCCCCGCTGCCGCTGCTCTGAAGGTGGTGCTGAAACCATATAGATCTCGCTCTGTTACCTCCTGTTACCACCGCCGACATTTGCAGCCATTTTACACAAGCAGAACGGAATCATGTCGTGAGGCATCACATCACCTGGGACGACCGGACCCAGCTACGTCTGGACGGCGACAAGTCGACAAGATGGTGAAGCGGAAAAGCCTGGATGAGACCGACACGGAGTGCGGCAAGGGTATACCGTTCCCGATCCAGACCTTCTTATGGAGGCAGACCAGGTTAGTGTCGTGACAGCCATTGACAACAGGTGTTTGCCGCTGCTCAGAATATACGGGGGTGAGATTATATGCCAACCAAGCTAACTCGCTCCCTTAGGTTATAAATGAAAACATGTGTTACATCTGTATAGAAGGTTTTTATGTGAGTGTCAATCATTTGACTCGTTATACACCCGTTGACCGGGTTGTCATGTCAGGCTATGCGTCAGTTCATTTGGTTAGGCTATTGTAGCCTATTTAATACATCCAAACATACAACAACATGAAAAGAAAAAACCCGAGAAAAACAGCTAGTTCTCGTACAGGGGATATGTTGTAGAGGAGGGGGGGCTAAGATGTCACACCTGTAGACATGGCTGGGAAAGGTGAAGGTGATATCACGCATCCGCTGTAACCGGCTGAATCCATCTGATATGTATACAGTATGTTATTTCTAGAGGTAGGGCTAGGCTATGAGCGGTATAAGCGATCATATTTTATCATTTGGATGATACCACTGGCCACTTGCACGAAGACGTTTGGCGGTCTAGCTCCAACATTTGCGTCACAGCCTATTCAATTTACCCTATGTAGCGAATGATATTATTTTCAAACAATGATGTAATGAACATTTAACACGCCCCAATGTTTTCATGATTGCAGCGCGTTTCTGAGGCCGAAGTTGGGGAAACAGTATGAGGCATCTTGTGTGGTAAGCCATTTTCTTAACGCGACAGTTATGATTAGAATGAATCATCGCTCGGCTTCTCCCGCGGCCTCACCGCACCTGCGAATTAGGGGAGCATTTTCCAATTGGAGTTTGTTCTGTTCTATTCTGTACCTTGCCCGTTTGGTTAAACTGTTATTACTATGAATTGTAGCTAGTTCAAACTCATCTTTATAATGAATCTATACATTGTAATAACACGTCTGAGTGTATGACCAAATAGTAAATTGGGCTATAACTCAGGCTTGCTGCTTTCCCCAAGGCATATTACTTTGCTTGAGGACACATATGGGCCACATACACTGGCACTCAATGGCCCTTCAGTTTCTGTCTCAGAGACGTCACTGGCCCATGTTCATGAAGCATCTCCAAGTAGGAGTGCTGAGCTAGGATCAGTTTGACCTTTTTACATAATAACAAATAAGATTACATGGACAGGGGACTCTGATCCCAGACCAGCACTCCTACTCTGAGACATTTCATGAATACGGGCCACTGTGTCTCTCTCCTAGTCCTTTGAGCGGGTGCTGGTAGAGAACAAGCTCCATGGGCTCTCCCCGGTGCTGTCCGAGGCCATCCAGAGCATCTCTCGCTGGGAGCTGGTCCAGGCCGCCCTGCCCCACGTGCTCCACTGCACCGCCATCCTGCTCTCTAACAGGAACAAGCTGGGTAAACACACACACACACACACACACGGACGGACGCAGGCACGCACATGCATGCACACACACGCACACAGACATCCATACAGTAATACACACACTCATACAGTAATACAGACACAAATACAGTTATACAGACACACACAGACATACACACAGACATGCATACAGTAATAAACACACAGACGCACATACAGTAATACAGACATGCATACAGTAATACAGACATGCATACAGTAATACAGACATGCATACAGTAATAAACACACAGACGCACATACAGTAATACAGACATGCATACAGTAATACAGACATGCATACAGTAATAAACACACAGACGCACATACAGTAATACAGACATGCATACAGTAATACAGACATGCATACAGTAATAAACACACAGACGCACATACAGTAATACAGACATGCATACAGTAATACAGACATGCATACAGTTATACAGACACGCATACAGTAGGACAGACACGAATACAGTAATACACACACACACACACACACAGACACGAATACAGTAATACACACACACACACACACACACACACACACACACACACACACAGACAGACAGACACGAATACAGTAATACACACACACACACAGACACGCATACAGTAATACAGACACGAATACAGTAATACAGACACAGACATACACATACAGACATGCATACAGTAATACACACACCCATGTATCCCATCACACCAATCAAACACTGATCTCTGACCCAGGGGTGTCAAACTTATTTGGCCCCGTGGGCCACACTTAAACGCCAAAATGGATAAAAAAGAGTCCTCTATCCATCACTTTTGGAATTATCGATACTCTCTGACTGTCTAGCTTTAGTAGCGTATCAATAACTGTTATCAAGCTGGACAGAGTGAAGAGACTATAAATTACTGTTATCAAGCTGGACAGAGTGAACAGCCTATAGATGACTGTTATCAAGCTGGACAGAGTGAAGAGACTATAGATGACTGTTATCAAGCTGGACAGAGTGAAGAGACTATAGATGACTGTTATCAAGCTGGACAGAGTGAAGGGACTATAAATGACTGTTATCAAGCTGGACAGAGTGAAGGGACTATAAATGACTGTTATCAAGCTGGACAGAGTGAAGAAACTATAGATGACTGTTATCAAGCTGGACAGAGTGAAGAGACTATAGATGACTGTTATCAAGCTGGACAGAGTGAAGAGTCTATAAATGACTGTTATCAAGCTGGACAGAGTGAAGAGACTAAAAATGACTGTTATCAAGCTGGACAGAGTGAAGAGACTAAAAATGACTGTTATCAAGCTGGACAGAGTGAAGAGACTATAAATTACTGTTATCAAGCTGGACAGAGTGAACAGCCTATAGATGACTGTTATCAAGCTGGACAGAGTGAAGAGACTATAGATGACTGTTATCAAGCTGGACAGAGTGAAGAGACTATAGATGACTGTTATCAAGCTGGACAGAGTGAAGGGACTATAAATGACTGTTATCAAGCTGGACAGAGTGAAGGGACTATAAATGACTGTTATCAAGCTGGACAGAGTGAAGAAACTATAGATGACTGTTATCAAGCTGGACAGAGTGAAGAGACTATAGATGACTGTTATCAAGCTGGACAGAGTGAAGAGTCTATAAATGACTGTTATCAAGCTGGACAGAGTGAAGAGACTAAAAATGACTGTTATCAAGCTGGACAGAGTGAAGAGACTAAAAATGACTGTTATCAAGCTGGACAGAGTGAAGAGACTATAGATGACTTATCAAGCTGGACAGAGTGAAGAGACTATAGTTGACTATTATCAAGCTGGACAGAGTGAACAGACTATAGATGACTGTTATCAAGCTGGACAGAGTGAAGAAACTATAGATGACTGTTATCAAGCTGGACAGAGTGAAGAAACTATAGATGACTGTTATCAAGCTGGACAGAGTGAAGAGTCTATAAATGACTGTTATCAAGCTGGACAGAGTGAAGAGACTATAGATGACTGTTATTAAGCTGGACAGAGTGAAGAGTCTATAAATGACTGTTATCAAGCTGGACAGAGTGAAGAGTCTATAAATGACTGTTATCAAGCTGGACAGAGTGAAGAGTCTATAAATGACTGTTATCAAGCTGGACAGAGTGAAGAAACTATAGATGACTGTTATCAAGCTGGACAGAGTGAAGAGACTATAGATGACTGTTATTAAGCTGGACAGAGTGAAGAGTCTATAAATGACTGTTATCAAGCTGGACAGAGTGAAGAGACTATAGATGACTGTTATTAAGCTGGACAGAGTGAAGAGTCTATAAATGACTGTTATCAAGCTGGACAGAGTGAAGAGTCTATAAATGACTGTTATCAAGCTGGACAGAGTGAAGAGTCTATAAATGACTGTTATCAAGCTGGACAGAGTGAAGAGACTATAGATGACTGTTATCAAGCTGGACAGAGTGAAGAGACTATAGATGACTGTTATCAAGCTGGACAGAGTGAAGAGTCTATAAATGACTGTTATCAAGCTGGACAGAGTGAAGAGACTATAGTTGACTGTTATTTTACATTTACATTTACGTCATTTAGCAGACGCTCTTATCCAGAGCGACTTACAAATTGGTGCATTCACCTTATGATATCCAGTGGAACAACCACTTTACAATAGTACATCTATATCTTTTTTTTGGGGGGGGGGGGGGGGGGTTAGAAGGATTACTTTATCCTATCCCAGGTATTCCTTAAAGAGGTGGGGTTTCAGGTGTCTACGGAAGGTGGTGATTGACTCCGCTGTCCTGGCATCGTGAGGGAGCTTGTTCCACCATTGGGGTGCCAGAGCAGCGAACAGTTTTGACTGGGCTGAGAGGGAACTGTGCTTCCACAGAGGTAGGGGGGCCAGCAGGCCAGAGGTGGATGAACGCAGTGCCCTTGTTTGGGTGTAGGGCCTGATCAGAGCCTGAAGGTACGGAGGTGCCGTTCCCCTCACAGCTCCGTAGGCAAGCACCATGGTCTTGTAGCAGATGCGAGCTTCAACTGGAAGCCAGTGGAGTGTGCGGAGGAGCGGGGTGACATGAGGGAACTTGGGAAGGTTGATCACCAGACGGGCTGCGGCGTTCTGGATGAGTTGTAGGGGTTTAATGGCACAGGCAGGGAGCCCCGCCAACAGCGAGTTGCAGTAATCCAGACGGGAGATGACAAGTGCCTGGATTAGGACCTGCGCCGCTTCCTGTATAAGGCAGGGTCGTACTCTGCGAATGTTGTATAGCATGAACCTACAGGATCGGGTCACCGCCTTGATGTTAGCGGAGAACGACAGGGTGTTGTCCAGGGTCACGCCGAGGCTCTTAGCACTCTGGGAGGAGGACACAATGGAGTTGTCCACCGTGATGGCAAGATCATGGAAAGGGCAGTCCTTCCCCGGGAGGAAGAGCAGCTTATCTAGCTAGACAGAGTGAAGAGACTATAGATGACTGTTATCAAGCTGGACAGAGTGAACAGACTATAGATGACTGTTATCAAGCTGGACAGAGTGAAGAGACTATAGATGACTGTTATCAAGCTGGACAGAGTGAACAGACTATAGATGACTGTTATCAAGCTGGACAGAGTGAACAGACTATAGATGACTGTTATTAAGCTGGACAGAGTGAAGGGACTATAAATGACTGTTATCAAGCTGGACAGAGTGAAGAGACTATACAGTGCATTCGGAAAGTGTTCAGACCGATTAACATTTTCCAAATTTTGTTACGTTACAGCCTTATTCTAAAATGTATTAAATAATGTTTTTTCCTCATCAATCTACACGCAATATACCCCATCATGACAAAAACAAAAACTGATTTTTACAAATGTTTGCAAATTTATTACAAATAAAAAACAGAAATACCTTTTTTACATAAGTATTCAGACCCTTTGCTATGAGACACGAAATTGAGCTCAGGTGCATCCTGTTTCCATTGATCGTCCTTGAGATGTTTCTACAACTTGATTGGAGTCCACCTGGGGTACATTCAATTGATTGAACATGATTTGGAAAGGCACACACCTGTCTATTAGGTCCCACAGTTGACAGTGCAAGTCAGAGCAAAAACCAAGCCACGAGGTTGAAGGAATTGTCCGTAGAGCTCCGAGAAAGGATTGTGTTGAGGCACAGATCTAAGGAAGGGTACCAAAACATTTCTTCAGCATTGAAGGTCCCCAAGAACACAGTGGCCTCCATCATTCTTAAATTGAAGAAGTTTGGACCCACGAAGACTCTTCCTAGAGCTGGCCGCCAGGCCAAACTGAGCAATCGGGGGAGAAGGGCCTTGGTCAGGGAGGTGACCAAGAACCTGATGGTCACTCTGACAGAGCTCCAGAGTTCCTCTGTGGAGATGGGAGAGCCTTCCAGAAGGACAACCATCTCTGCAGCACTCCACCAATCAGGCCTTTATGGTAGAGTCGCCAGACGGAAGCCACTCCTCAGTAAAAGGTACATGACAGACCGCTTGGAGTTTGCCAAAATGCACCTAAAGGACTCTAAGACCATGAGAAACAAGATTCTCTGGCCTGAAGAAACCAAGATTGAAGCCTTTGGCTTTGGCTTGGCCCTCACGACGCCAGGACAGTGGAGTCAATCACCATCTTCCGGAGACACCTGAAACCCCACCTCTTTAAGGAATACCTGGGATAGGATAAAGTAATCCTTCTAACCCCCCCCCAAAAAAGATATAGATGTACTATTGTAAAGTGGTTGTTCCACTGGATATCATAAGGTGAATGCACCAATTTGTAAGTCGCTCTGGATAAGAGCGTCTGCTAAATGACGTAAATGTAAATGTAAAATGAATGCCGAGCGTCACGTCTGGAGGAAACCTAGCACCATCTCCACAGTGAAGCATGGTGGTGGCGGCATCATGCTGTGGGGATGTTTTTCAGCAGCAGGGCCTGGGAGACTAGTCAGGATCGAGGGAAAGATGAACGGAGCAAAGTACATAGAGTTTCTTGATGAAAACCTGCTCCAGAGCACTTAGAACCTCAGACTGGGGTGACGGTTCATCTTCCAACAGGACAACGACCCTAAGCACACAGCCAAGACAACGCAGGAGTGGCTTCGGGACAAGTCTCTCAATGTTCTTGAGTGGCCCAGCCAGAGCCTGGACTTGAACCCGATCGAACATCTCTGGAGAGACCTGAAAATAGCTGTTTAGCGACGCTCCCCATCCAACCTGACAGAGCTTGAGAGGATCTGCAGAGAAGAAGGGGGAAACTCCCCAAATACAGATGTGCCAAGCTTGTAGCGTCATACCCAAGAAGACTCGAGGCTGTAATCGCTGCCTAAAGTGCTTCAACAAAGTACTGAGTAAAGGGTCTGAATAGTTATGTTAATGTGATATATCTGTTTTTTATTTGTAATACATTTGCAAAAATGTATATAAACCTGTTTTTGCTTTGTGATTCTGGGGTACTGTGTGTAGCTTGATGAGGGGGGGAAAAAACAAATCAATTTTAGAATAAGGCTGTCACATAACAAAATGTGGAAAAAGTCAAAGGGTCTGAATACTTCCCAAATGCACAGTAAATGACTGTTATCAAGCTGGACAGATTGAAGAGACTATAAATGATTGTTATGAAGCTGGACAGAGTGAAGAGACTGTAAATGACTGTTATCAAGCTGGACAGAGTAAAGAGACTGTAAATGTAGGACCATTATAATTTCTACACAGTTTCGATTTGGTTTTATTAAGTAATTAAGCGGATTCTGTGCTCCGTGAAGCGTTCCCGGAAGTATTGCAATGTTGGGCCTCTGGGTTTAGAAACTCTGTGATCAAACCACCAGTGGGCCGCATTGAACAGGCCATATGTTTGACACCCCTGCTCTGACCCCTCACCCCTAACCCCAGGTCACCAGGACAAGCTGGGCGTGGCGGAGACCAAGCTGCTCCATACCCTCCACTGGATGCTATTGGAGGCGGCCCAGGAGTGCAACCAGGAGCCCAGCCTGGGCCACGGATGGTCGGGGGGCAGCAGCAGCTCAGCCTTCCTCCAGCCAATGGGGATTGGGAACCAGGGTTCCCCCCCAGCCAGAGGTGGCCAAAGTGGCCCAGGATCAGGCACCGGTTCTGGGTCAGGAGCGCCACGCTGCAGCGGGTCCCTGGAGGAGGATGAGCACGCCCGCACCAAGCTCTTCCATAAGAGCATGGCCACCGTGGAGCTGTTTGTCTTCCTCTTTGCTCCCCTCATTCACCGCATCAAGGTACCTCTGATTCATTCTTCCTGCTGGACTATCCCCTATTGATCTGTGTGTGTAGATGCTGCGGTTGTGTTTCATGGCTCTGGGGAATGCTTTGGTACCCTACTGTGCGTGCGTGTCTGTGTGTGTGTATGTAAACTTTTTCGCTGTGTCGTCTAGGAGTCTGACCTGACTTTCCGATTGGCCAGTGGTCTCATCATATGGCAGCCAATGTGGGAGCACCGGCAACCTGACGTCCCCGCCTTCTCTGCCCTCATCAAGCCTGTGAGGAACATTGTGACAGGTGAGACACCCAGAGGACCCCAAAGAAAGCATTTAGTACTGACTCTATGGAATCATCTGAGTTCTACTCTGCTGTTTTACATGAGACATTAGTAATATCCAAACCAAATACCATAGTAACAAAAGTGATATTTTAGTCTATTCTACACTCTAGAGACAAGACCCTAAAGGGGATCTTCTGCCCTTTCCATAGAGGGTTCCTGGAACCGAAAAGGGTTCTTCAAAAGGACCTCTTATGGGGACGGCCAAAGAACCCTTTTGGAACCCTTTTTACTAAGAGTGCATTCTATTCTATTACATTATATTCTATTCTGTTAGATTCTATTCTGTTAGATTCTATTCTGTAAGCTACCACCTGTTTTGTCAACAGCCAAGAGGAACTCCCCGGTGAACAACCAGTGTAGCCCGTGTGGGTCCAGAAACCAAGGCCCCATGGTGAGTGTTCGTCTCAGGCAGCAGTGAGACAGCTGTACCCCTCCTCCAGCCCCCCCACCCTCCCCCCAGGGTCTCTGCTAATATTATTATCACTCCTGAGTGGCGCAGAGGTCTAAGGCATTGCATCTCAGTGCAAGAGGTGTCACTACAGTCTCTGGTTCGAATCCAGGCTGTATCACATCCAGCCATGATTGGGAGTCCCATAGGACGGTGCACAATTGGCTCAGCATTGTCTGGGTTTGGCCGGGGTAGGCCGTCATTGTAAATAATAATTTGTTCCTAACTTACTTGCCTAGTTAAATAAAGGTTTAAAAAACGTCCCCTTGCTGGTATGATCTGTGTGTGTGTGGAGCATCTGATTAGAAGAGACTAGAAGCCTCTTGACTGACAGGCTCTTATTTGCTCTGTCTGCAGGGTTTCCAGGTGGTCTGTGAAACGGCCCAATCAGATTCATCCTCCCCCGGGGCTGGAGAGCAGAGCTGTCGCCGCGGCAACTCAGTGGAGAGAGGTGGGCCGTCAACGCGACAGACTCCACTCGACAAAGGGATCGCCAAGAAGAAGTAAGCCATTATGAACTGTGCAGTTCATACAAACACACACACGACATATGATACATGGACAATGTGAACAGTAAGGAAACATTAAAGGGATTGGGACAGATACAGTGGCAAGAAAACTATGTGAACCATCTGGAATTACCTGGACTTCTACATAAATTGGTCATAAAATTAGATCTGATCTTCATCTAAGTCACAACAATAGACAAACACAGTCCGCTTAAATTAATAACACACAAACAATTATACATTTTCATTTCTTAATTCAACACACCGCATAAATATTCACAGTGCAGGGTGGGAAAAGTATGTGAACCCTTAGTTTTAATAACTGGTTGACCCTCCTTTGGCAGCAATAACCTCAACCAAAAGTTTTCTATAGTTGCAGATCAGACCTGCACAGCGATCAGGAGGAATTTTGGACCATTCCTCTTTACAAAACTGTTTCAGTTCAGCAATATTCTTGGGATGTCTGGTGTGAACCGCTCTCTTGAGGTCATGCCACAGCATCTCAATCGGGTTGAGGTCAGGACTCTGACTGGGACACTCCAGAAGGAGTATTTTCTTCTGTTGAAGCAATTCTGTTGTTGATTTACTTCTGTCTTTTGGGTCATGTCCTGTTGCATCACCCAACTTCTGTTGAGCTTCAATTGGCAGACAGATAGCCTTACATTCTCCTGAAAAATGTCTTGATAAACTTGGGAATTCATTTGTCCATCGATGATAGCAAGCTGTCCAGGCCCTGAGGCAGCAAAGCAGCCCCAAACCATGATGCTCCCTCCACCATACTTTACAGTAGGGATGAGGTATTGATGTTGGTGTTGCTGTTCCTTCTTTTCTCCACACATAGTGTTGTCTGTTCCTTCCAAACAACTCAACTGTAGTTTCATCTGTCCACAGAATATTCTGCCAGTAGCGCTGTGGAACATCCAGGTGCTATTTTGCAAACTTCAGACGTGCAGCAATGTTTTATTTGGACAGCAGTGGCTTCTTCCGTCCTCCCATGAACACCATTCTTGTTTAATGTCTTACGTATCGTAGACTCGTCAACAGAGATGTTAGCATCTTCCAGAGATTTCTTTAAGTCTGTAGCTGACACTCTAGGATTCTTCTTAACCTCATTGAGCATTCTGCTCTGTGCTCTTGCAGTCATCTTTGCAGGACGGCCAGTCCTAGGGAGAGTAGCAACAGTGCTGAACTTTCTCCATTTATAGACAATTTGTCTTACCGTGGACTGATGAACATCAAGGCTTTTAGAGATACTTTTGTAACCCTTTCTAGCTTTATGCAAGTCAACAATTCTTAATCTTAGGTCTTCTGGGATCCATTTTGTTCAAGGCATGGTTCACATCAGGCTATGCTTCTTGTGAATAGCAAACTCTAATTGTGTGAGTGTTTTTTATGGGGCTGTCAGGGGTTTCGTCGTCGTCAGACGATATGGCGAAATCATCGTCGGAAAAGGAGGACCAATATGCAGCAGGATTGTGTTGGCTCATCTTGAACATTTATTAAACTCCAAAATGAACATACAAAATAACAAAACGAACTCACGATATACCGACAGTCTTCTCCCACAAATGACAAACACACCCTAATATATGGGACTCTCAATGAAAGGCAAAGGGAAAACACCTGCCTTCAATTGAGAGTCCCAACCCCAATTAACCAACCATAGAAACACACTCACTAGACTACACATAGAAATACATAAACATAGACCATAAACCAAAAAACCCGGAAATACTAAATCAAATGCCCTTCTACCAAAACACCACCCCGAACCACATAAAACAAATACCCTCTGCCACGTCCTGACCAAACTACAATAACAATTAACCTTTATACTGGCCAGGACGTGACAGGGGCAGGACAGCTCTAACCAACATCTCCAATCTCGTCTCATTGATTGGACTCCAGGTTAGCAGACTCCTGACTCCAATTAGCTTTTGGAGAAGTCATTAGCCTAGGGGTTCACATACTTTTCCCAACCTACACTGTGAATGTTTAAATGATGTATTCAATATAGACAAGAAAAATACAATAATTTGTGTGTTATCAGTTTAAGCAGACTGTGTTTGTCTGTTGTTGTGACTTCGATGAAGATCAGATCTGATTTTATGACCAATTTATGCAGAAATCCAGATAATTCCAAAGGGTTCATACTTTTTCTTGCCACTGTATTTGTTGTTTGAATCCCAGATTGCCCCTTTAATGGAACTGTCATATCTCATGCATATGATATTGTATGAAGATGAAGGCATTGCTGTCCAGCATAGTAGCCTGACTGACTGTAACGTTACTATTATACAGGACTAGTACATGTTGACCTTATAGCAGTCTAGAAAGAACAAACTGGCTGCATTCATCTAGTTTAATGTTATATAATGTAGCCTGCAGCATCACCTGTTCCTCATAGCTTAGTATGGCTCAGTAGCTCACAGCACACGTATGCATACACACACACACACACACACACACACACACACACACACACACACACACACACACACACACACACACACACACACACGAGTGCTCATTCAGAGGTTCCACTCCATCCCTTGTGTATTATGATCAGTATAATGAGTTACAACTTGTTCTTCTCAGCCTACCAGGCAGACACCAGATATAGACAGAGACTGAAACAGATCTGTCTCTCCTTGTCTGCCTGCTCTTACCAATGAGACACTTTACCCAGGGTAATGATGCTAAACTAACATGGTGCATGTCTGATGCTGGCACTGCCAGTGTGTGTGTGTATGTGTGCATGTCTGATGCTGGCACTGCCAGTGTGTGTGTGTATGTGTACATGTCTAATGCTGGCACTTCCAGTCTCCAACTCTCTGTACCTTGGCCCAGAGCATCAGGCAGGCACATAATGGATAGACATCGATCTGCCCACTGCCCAAGCTGACCCTCAGACCCACTGCCCAACCTGACCCTCAGACCCACTGCCCAACCTGACCCTCAGACCCACTGCCCAACCTGACCCTCAGACCCACTGCCCAAGCTGACCCTCAGACCCACTGCCCAACCTGACCCTCAGACCCACTGCCCAACCTGACCCTCAGACCCACTGCCCAAGCTGACCCTCAGACCCACTGCCCAAGCTGACCCTCAGACCCACTGCCCAACCTGACCCTCAGACCCACTGCCCAACCTGACCCTCAGACCCACTGCCCAACCTGACCCTCAGACCCACTCCCAAGCTGACCCTCAGACCCACTGCCCAAGCTGACCCTCAGACCCACTGCCCAAGCTGACCCTCAGACCCACTGCCCAACCTGACCCTCAGACCCACTGCCCAACCTGACCCTCAGACCCACTGCCCAACCTGACCCTCAGACCCACTGCCCAAGCTGAACCTCAGACCCACTGCCCAAGCTGACCCTCAGACCCACTGCTCAAGCTGACCCTCAGACCCACTGCCCAACCTGACCCTCAGACCCACTGGCCAAGCTGACCCTCAGACCCACTGCCCAAGCTGACCCTCAGACCCACTGCCCAAGCTGACCCTCAGACCCACTGCCCAACCTGACCCTCAGACCCACTGCCCAAGCTGACCCTCAGACCCACTGCCCAAGCTGACCCTCAGACCCACTGCCCAAGCTGACCCTCAGACCCACAGCCCAAGCTGACCCTCAGATCCACAGCCCAACCTGACCCTCAGACCCACTGCCCAAGCTGACCCTCAGACCCACTGCCCAAGCTGACCCTCAGACCCACTGCCCAAGCTGACCCTCAGACCCACTGCCCAAGCTGACCCTCAGATCCACTGCCCAAGCTGACCCTCAGACCCACTGCCCAAGCTGACCCTCAGACCCACTGCCCAAGCTGACCCTCAGACCCAGTGCCCAAGCTGACCCTCAGACCCAGTGCCCAAGCTGACCCTCAGACCCACTGCCCAACCTGACCCTCAGACCCAGTGCCCAAGCTGACCCTCAGACCCACTGCCCAACCTGACCCTCAGACCCAGTGCCCAATCTGTGCCCGCTTAGGGGGAAGAAGAACGATTTGGATTTAAATGATTTGGCATGCATCCAGTTAATGATTAATTCGTTTTAGGGTAAAACTGTGAGTGTTGAATATAAGAGTTTATACAACAGGTTGGTCTAATCCTGGATGCTGATTGGTTAAAAGCGCATTCCAGCTGGTGTCTATTCCGCAAGTTACCACCAGCTAAATCTATGACGTTAAAATTCCTATTTACTCTGTTCCATCTGACTGAGCAGTCCACTGTCTCATCAGCCCAGCCAGACAATGTATAAACATGATCTTCACTGTAAAAAGCATAGACTAGCAATTGGTTTTCAATAGCGGAGATTTGTATACAACCTGCGGTCTGTCTCTCTGACATCTCCAGCTGTCTCATAGTAATGAACGTGTAGGGGTTAGGAGAAGGGACGAGACAGACAGGCAGGCAGCATTTCTCAACTAGTCGAAATCATGAATCAGCTGGCATAATTTTTATGAATATATATAAATAAATGTAAATAGAAAAAATGTCAAATGAAACTAAATGCAGCTACTTTGCAGTTTTTCCAGCTTCAGTTTGAAGTGATTGTGTTAGCTGTGTTGTTGGCTAGCTCCTCTGAAGTGATTGTGTTAGCTGTGTTGTTGGCAAGCTCCTCTGAAGTGATTGTGTTAGCTGTGTTGTTGGCTAGCTCCTCTGAAGTGATTGTGTTAGCTGTGTTGTTGGCTAGCTCCTCTGAAGTGATTGTGTTAGCTGTGTTGTTGGCTAGCTCCTCTGAAGTGATTGTGTTAGCTGTGTTGTTGGCTAGCTCCTCTGAAGTGATTGTGTTAGCTGTGTTGTTGGCTAGCTCCTCTGAAGTAATTGTGTTAGCTGTGTTGTTGGCTAGCTCCTCTGAAGTGATTGTGTTAGCTGTGTTGTTGGCTAGCTCCTCTGAAGTGATTGTGTTAGCTGTGTTGTTGGCTAGCTCCTCTGAAGTGATTGTGTTAGCTATGTTGTTGGCTAGCTCCTCTGAAGTGATTGTGTTAGCTGTGTTGTTGGCTAGCTCCTCTGAAGTGATTGTGTTAGCTGTGTTGTTGGCTAGCTCCTCTGAAGTGATTGTGTTAGCTATGTTGTTGGCTAGCTTCCCTGAACAACAGTGTCCTGACAAGAGAGCACATGTTCTATGCCGGAAGAAATCGCGCATCATTAGCTCATTCTTATGAAGGTATCCAAATAAATTTAAGTAGAAAACAGCTTATGCAAATGCAGCTACTTTTCTGTTATTCTGACTGCAATGTTTGACCTGACTGTAAGTTAGCCATAGTTGTTTAGCTAGCAAGCAAGGGATAAGAACGTTGCCAGCCAGTATGGCAATAGAACATTTAGATCGAACGAACTGGGTCGCGTCCATAGATACACAACAAAAATACTTAACGACTGGGTCACGTCTCGGGCCTAATAACACCCATGCCAATATATCCTCCAAACACCGGCTTCTCTGACATTATCACTCAAGTATGCCATAGAATTAGAAATTAGAATACTAGAATGGTCTTGAACCTTCTTATGATGGGATAAATGGCAGACATTTTGGTCAGGGAGTTGGTCAAACATGGTTTGCCAGTGCTGTGATAAGATATTGTGTTTGTGTAAAATAATGAATTTGAAGAATTAATCAACACTGTATGTTTGTTAGCTAGATAGCCAGACAGTTTTAGAGGAATGATTCCATTAATGTTTCAAATTAAATGCCAACATGCCAACATTCCATTCAAACAATGCAGTCAATCCACAGCCATACAGTGGCTGAAATCAGTTGATGATACTGTAGGACTTAGACAAGTTGTAAATACAACAAGTTCTGTTATTGTATCATATAATAGCACTCACAGATTTCCAAGAAAGGAAACATTTAGACATTTATGGTCTGTTTACATATATTTTAGAGGCTATATATATACATACATAAACTTTGTATAAAACCTGTATAAACTGTATTTACAATTATATAACAATATTTTAGGTTGACAATAATTCTATTACACAATGTGTGATATATCACATGCCTATTTCACTTTTATTCTCCTCCATCAGTAAAATCAGGATTATATCTCTACTGCCATTCATTCACATTAGATTGGGTTGGATTTCTCCCTGACCAATATGGCTCCCATTTTCACCGCATTCTGAAACTTTTAGGGTTTATGACATCACCCCTCTAGTAATTTAATAGGATCTCTATGTTTGCATTCAGTAATACAACACATTCAATCATAGGTTCCATCAGGGGAGGATTGGGACCAGAAATCGACGCTGTCATTTCTAACATTTCTAGGCCCCCATATCGGCCCATTTTTTCCCCTTGAGGCCCCCTGGGATAAAAATCGACCAGCCAATCTTGCATTTGCCCGAAATGCAATATGGCCAGTCCGCCCCTGGTAGATTTAATGTGGATATTGGGTATGGAGAATGAGAGAGATGTGTCCCAGCCAACCTCATCTTAATGCATTGTGACAGCAGAGTGAAACGATCCATCTCTCTTCATGAGATTCACGTTTATAGGACTTCCAGCTGTGAATCAAAATAAGCTTTCTCCCCTGATTAATACCACTGACGTACAGCTCCGGTGTTGCCATGCACTCCAATCACTCCTTTCCACTGTGATGCGATGCTGATGCAGTTTCCATGGCAACCACTGCTGCTTCATCTCCGCAATGGAGGGAGTCCAGGTTGGGCAGTGTCTCTCCTGGGGGTGGGTGTATGTACGTCACTCAGTCGCCACAGCAACCTCTCCACAACACCAACTGAAAGCTTTGAGTGTGCGTGTGTCGGTTAGACAGTGTAACACGATACTGCTCCCGCATCCTGTACTCTGACATTGATTCTCCTAGTATTGACCGTCTCAACCCGACTCAGTTTAATAGTACAGCTAAGATGAAATGCTTTACCCTCCCTCCCTCCCTCCTCCGTCTCTCTGCTTTCACTACAGTATAAATCTCATTCTATTGTTGTGGTGCGGTGTAGCCCTGTGTATCGGCTCCTTTGCCATGCATCAGGGCTGTATTCATAAGGCATCAAACGTAGCCAAAATAGATTGAAACAAGGAGGGGCTCCCTGAGCATGTCCAATAAGAAAAGCTAGTTTTGTGTCTCATTGTAAAATGTTTTTCTACAGTGTGACATAATAAATATGAGCCACCAGCCAGTGACCTTCATCTCTGCTGCTGAGCTAAAGTCTTATTGATAGTGGGCTCACGTAGGCTGAACATTCAGTCTCTAAATCTCCACAGAAACACATGCTGCAGGGCCTTGTTGTTTAACACATAATACAGGGCCTTGTTGTTTAACACTTAATACAGGGCCTTGTTGTTTAACACATGCGACAGGGCCTTGTTGTTTAACATGCTACAGGGCCTTGTTGTTTAACATATGCTACAGGGCCTTGTTGTTTAACACATGCTACAGGGCCTTGTTGTTTAACACATTCTACAGGGCCTTGTTGTTTAACACATTCTACAGGGCCTTGTTGTTTAACACATTCTACAGGGCCTTGTTGTTTAACACATTCTACAGGGCCTTGTTGTTTAACACATTCTACAGGGCCTTGTTGTTTAACACATGCTACAGGGCCTTGTTGTTTAACACATTCTGCAGGGCCTTGTTGTTTAACACATTCTACAGGGCCTTGTTGTTTAACACATCCCACAGGTGAATCCTGTTTCCATTGATCATCCATGAGATGTTTCTACAACTTGATGGAGTCCCCCTGTGGTAAATTCAATTGATCGGACATGATTTGGAAAGGCACACACCTGTCTATATAAGGTCCCACAGTTGACAGTGGATGTCAGAGCAAAAACAAAGCCATGAGTTCGAAGGAATTGTCCGTAGAGCTCCGAGACAGGATTGTATCGAGGCACAGATCTGGGGAAGGGTACCAAAAAATGTCTGCAGCATTGAAGATCCCCAAGAACACCGTGTCCTCCATCATTCTTAAATGGAAGAAGTTTGGAACCACCAAGACTTCCTAGAGCTGGCTGCCCGGCCAAACTGAGCAATCAGGGAAGAAGGGCCTTGGTCAGGGAGGTGACCAAGAACCTGATGGTCACTCTGACAGAGCTCCAGAGTTCCTCTGTGGTGATGGGAGAACCTTCCAGAAGGACAACCATCTCTGCAGCAATCCACCAATCAGTATTGTGTTTCGATTGATTTGGTAAAAAATCGATTAAATCAATTTTATAATATGGCTGTAACGTAACAAAATGTGGTCAAGGGGTCTGAATAAATTCCGAATGCACTGTAAGTGATGAACGGGGCAGGAAATGATGGGGACTGGTAATTGCATTTGAGGCAGATGCAAGTGATTTCAGTCAAGAGATTTACAGATTGTTCTTTGCAGAGCTAGAACATAATATCAGACATCAATCTAGGTTTTTTTAGAGGTGCTGATTTGATCATTTGAGCTCAGTTAGGCTGCTTACAAATCATAAACTACAGTAACAAGTCCTGCCTTTAACAATTATTCGCAAAAGGCCGGGTCTAGGCCGGGTCCAGGCCAGGTCTAGGCCGGGTTATTGTAAGGCACATTGTGATAACTGCTGATATCAAAAGGGCTTTACAGATTCATGTCACTAACTTTCTCCCACCCTCTCTCTCTCCCCTCCCTCTCTCCCCCCTCCCTCTCTCCCTGTACCTTGTCTCCCCCTCCCTCTCTCCCTGTACCTTGTCTCCCCCTCCCCCTCCCTCTCTCCCTGTACCTTGTCTCCCCCAGGACCTCTGCCCCGGCGGGGATCTCCGTCTCCCTGGCCCAGCGTGCCCGCTACGCCACCTACTTTGACGTGGCAGTCCTGCGCTGCCTGCTGCAGCCCCACTGGACGGAGGAGGGGGTGCACTGGGCCCTCATGTTCTACCTGCAGCGCCTGCGTCAGATCCTGGAGGAGCGCCCGGAACGCCCGCCGGAGCCACTGGTCCCGCCCCTGCCCCGCCCTCGTAGCAGCTCCATGGTGGCCGCCGCCCCCTCTCTCGTCAACACCCACAAGACTCAGGTGGGTTATAAACATTGTGTTTATGTCAATCATTAGTTAATACTACAGTATTATATGGTGTTATAACTACAGTACTGTAAAGTCATAAGACACAGGTAATACTAGTATAAGTAGTAGTATTTGTAGTAATGCAACAGTTCAATGCCCTATATAGTATAATTAAGCAATACGGCCCGCGGGGGTGTGGTATATGGCCAATATACCACGGCTACGGGTTGTTCTTATGCATGACGCAACGTGGAGTGCCTAGATACAGCCCTTAGCCGTGGTATATTGGCCATATACCACAAACCCCCGAGGTGCCTTACTGCTTTTATAAACTAATTACCAACGTAATTAGACCAGTAAAAACAAATGTTTTGTCATATCCCTGGTATACGGTATACGGTCTGATATACCACGGCTTTCAGCCAATCAGCATTCAGGACTTGAACCACCCAGTTTATAATCCCTATATAGTATAATTTTATTTGATTTATTTATTTCACCTTTATTTAACCAGGTAGGCTAGTTGAGAACCAGTTCTCATTTGCAACTGCGACTTGGCCAAGATAAAGCAAAGCAGTTCGACATATACAACAACACAGAGTTACACATGGAGTAAACAAACATACAGTCAATAATACAGTAGGAAAATCTATATACAGCATGTGTAAATGAGGTAGGATAACAGAGGTAAGGCAATTAATAGGCCATGGTGGCAAAGTAATTACAATATAGCAATTAAAACACTGGAATGGTAGGATGTGCAGAGGATGAATGTGCAAGTTGAGATACTGGTGTGCAAAGGAGCAAGATAAATCAATAAATACAGTATGGGGATGAGGTAGATTGGATGGGCTATTTGCAGATGAGCTATGTATAGGTGCAGTGATCTGTGAGCTGCTCTGACAGCTGGTGCTTAAAGCTAGTGAGGGAGGTAAGAGTCTCCAGCTTCAGAGATTTTTGCAGTTCGTTCCAGTCATTGGCAGCAGAGAACTGGAAGGAGAGGCGGCCAAAGGAAGAATTGGCTTTGGGGGTGACCAGTGAGATATACCTGCTGGAGCGCGTGCTACGGGTTGGTGCTGCTATGGTGACCAGTGAGCTGAGATAAGGCGGGGCTTTACCTAACAGAGACTTGTAGATGACTTGGAGCCAGTGGGTTTGGCGACGAGTATGAAGCGTGGGCCAGCCAATGAGAGCATACAGGTCGCAGTGGTGGGTAGTATATGGGGCTTTGGTGACAAAACGGATGGCACTGTGATAGACTGCATCCAATTTGTTGAGTAGAGTGTTGGAGGCTATTTTGTAAATGACATCGCCGAAGTCAAGGATCAGTAGGATAGTCAGTTTTATGAGGGTATGTTTGGCAGCATGAGTGAAGGATGCTTTGTTGCGAAATAGGAAGCCGATTCTAGATTTAATTTTGGATTGGAGATGTTTAATGTGAGTCTGGAAGGAGAGTTTACAGTCTAACCAGACACCTAGGTATTTGTAGTTGTCCACATATTCTAAATCAGAACCGTCCAGAGTAGTGATGCTGGACGGGCGGGCAGGTGCGGGCAGCGATCGGTTGAAGAGCATGCATTTAGTTTTACTTGCATTTAAGAGCAGTTGGAGGCCACGGAAGGAGAGTTGTATGGCATTGAAGCTCATCTGGAGGTTAGTTAACACAGTGTCCAACGAAGGGCCAGAAGTATACAGAATGGTGTTGTCTCCGTAGAGGTGGATCAGAGAATCATCAGCAGCAAGAGCGATATCATTGATGTATACAGAGAAGAGAGTCGGCCCGAGAATTGAACCCTGTGGTACCCCCATAGAGACTGCCAGAGGTCTGGACAACAGGCCCTCCGATTTGACATACTGAACTCGATTGGAGAAGAAGTTGGTGAACCAAGCGAGGCAATCATTTGAGAAACCAAGGCTGTTGAGTCTGCCAATAAGAATGTTGTGATTGACAAGGTCGAAAGTCTTAGCCACGTCGATGAATACGGCTGCACAGTAATGTCTCTTATCGATGGCGGTTATGATATGGTTTAGGACCTTGAGCGTGGCTGAGGTGCACCCATGACCAGCTCGGAAACCAGATTGCATAGCGGAGAAGGTACTGTGAGATTCGAAATGGTCGGTAATCTGTTTGTTAACTTGGCTTTCAAAGACCTTAGAAAGGCAGGGTAGAATAGATATAGGTCTGTAGCAGTTTGGGTCTAGAGTGTCTCCCCCTTTGAAGAGGGGGAGGACCGCGGCAGCTTTCCAATCTATGGGAATCTCAGACGATACGAAAGAGAGGTTGAACAGGCTAGTGATAGGGGTTGCAACAATTTCGGCAGATAATTTTAGAAAGAGAGGGTCCAGATTGTCTAGCCTGGCTGATTTGTAGGGGTCCAGATTTTGCAGCTCTTTCAGAACATCAGCTATCTGGATTTGGGTGAAGGAGAAGTGGGGGAGGCTTGGGTGAGTTGCTGTGGGGAGCGCAGGGCTGTTGACCGGGGTAGGGGTAGCCAGGTGGAAAGCAGGGCCAGCCGTAGAAAAGGGGTAGCCAGGTGGAAAGCATGGCCAGCTGTAGAAAAATGCTTATTGAAATTCTCAATTATTGTGGATTTATCGGTAGTGACAGTGTTTCCTAGCCTCAGTGCAGTGGGCAGCTGGGAGGAGGTGCTCTTATTCTCCATGGACTTTACAGTGTCCCAGAACTTTTTTGAGTTTGTACTACAGGATGCAAATTTCTGTTTGAAAAAGCTAGCCTTAGCTTTCCTAACTGCCTGTATATTGTTTCCTAACTTCCCTGAAAAGTTGCATATCAGGGGGGCTATTCGCCTTATATAGTAGCTCTTATTACAGTATTATCAAGTGGTTCAGGTTTTCCCATAGTTATGCCATCTTAAATACTGTATATGAACAAAGTTGACTGTCTCTGTACAGTAAAGCGTCCTATTGCTACGCTATATCTCTGATTGACACCTGTCATTCACCCTTGACCCCTGTGCTCTCTGCCCATATAAGGACATGAGTCTGAAATGCAACGAGGAGGATAAGTCCCTCAGTTCAGAGACCTTCTCTAAGGTGTCCCTGACCAACCTGCGCAGACAGGCTGTACCCGACCTTTCCTCTGACCTGGGGATGAACCTCTTCAAAAAGGTGAGATGCATGAAGATACATGTACAAGTTCTAAAATCTGGCTTTATTATATTATCTTTCTATTAGCCTCCCTGTTTCTCTCTCTCTCTCTTTCTCTGTCTCAGTCTTTCTCTCTCACTCTCACTATCCCTCTCTCTCTCTGTCTCTCTCTCTCTCTCTGGGTAATGGACCCTCTTTCCTCACATCTATCATTGTCTTCTTTGTCCATGTAAATCATTTCAAACATTTGGCCTACATTTTCTCTCCCTTTTATCTCCCTTTTATTCATTTGACCCTTTAGTATGTTTCGACCTCTCAATCAATTTACCAATATACGCAGCTGACTCTTCCTAGGTGGAAACAAAACCCTGCTGTAGTTAGATCATTTAGAATGAATGTGTTTGTCTTGTGTCTCCTCCTACCGACCGTGGTACAGTTCAAGAACCGGCGGGAGGACCGTGAGCGTAAGGGCTCCATCCCGTTCCACCACACGGGCAAGAAGCGCCAGCGCCGCATGGGTGTGCCCTTCCTGCTCCACGAGGACCACCTGGACGTGTCACCCACCCGATCCACCTTCTCCTTCGCCAGCTTCTCTGGCGACGACCGGCGGGCGCTGGAGCGCGGGGGCTGGCAGGCTACCATCATGGGTACCATACCAGATCTGGGTTCAAACACTTTTTGAAATTCTTTGAAACATGTAGAAGCGTTAGTTTGAGCGCTTGCCTTGAGTGCCAGATGGGTGTGGTTTGCAGCTTTGCAACTTTTCTATTGGTTCCATGACACCAGGCAAGCTCAAGCCCAGATAAAATATTTGAAATGATTTCGAATAGTATTTGAACCCAGGTCTGTATATGACCAACACTAGCCACTCACTGTTTGATCTCTCTGTCTTTCTGCTGATAGATCATCTCTATCAATAGATTGTACTATTCACGTCTATCCATCTATTGATATATCTATTTTCTATCAATAGGAACTTAAAAAGTACAGGGGAAATGACTGTAGCCTGTATGGTAAAGGATAGAGGAGGACATGCCATGGTACTGTATGTTGCTGGTTCTATCTCTTCCTACTGTACTGGTCTAGTCCCCTGGCTCTCATTAGCTGAATCAGATGAATTAGTCACCTGACTCTCATTAGCTGAGTCAGAGGAGTTAGTCACCTGGCTCTCATTAGCTGAGTCAGAGGAGTTAGTCACCTGGCTCTCATTAGCTGAGTCAGAGGAGTTAGTCACCTGGCTCACATTAGCTGAGTCAGATGAGTTAGTGCCTGGCTCTCATTAGCTGAGTCAGATGAGTTAGTCCCCTGGCTCTCATTAGCTGAGTCAGATGAGTTAGTCCCCTGGCTCTCATTAGCTGAGTCAGATGAGTTAGTCCCCTGGCTCTCATTAGCTGAGTCAGAGGAGTTAGTCCCCTGGCTCTCATTAGCTGAGTCAGATGAGTTAGTCCCCTGGCTCTCATTAGCTGAGTCAGAGGAGTTAGTCCCCTGGCTCTCATTAGCTGAGTCAGATGAGTTAGACCCCTGGCTCTCATTAGCTGAGTCAGAGGAGTTAGTCACCTGACCGCCGCTGAACTGGGTCAGCCTCATTAACTTCATGTTTGTCTGGTTGTTAGGAACGGTTAATGCTTTTAATGTGTTGCAAAAGGTGCACAGATAAAGGGACTTTCTCATTCGAATGTAACCATTAGTTTAAAAGCCCTATAAAAGCCCTATACTTTTGGCCCTACTTTTATGAAAGATGTGGGTTAAGTGGTACAGTAGGATGTGGTATGCATTGTTTTGTGGCAGTGACAGTGAGCTTATTTGGCTATTAGGCAGTCTTAAAAGGCAGGGAAGAGGAACGTGTGTTTGGTTGTAATGCTGTGTGCCGGTGTCTTTCACTCAGAGTTGTGTGTTTGGTTGTAATGCTGTGTGCCGGTGTCTTTCACTCAGAGTTGTGTGTTTGGTGGTGTTTTAGGTAAGTTGACGCGGCGAGGGAGCTCAGACACGGCTGCAGACACAGACAACCTGAGTGCTAAACACTCACACTCCCATCACTCCCTGCTCAGAGAAATGCCAGACCACTCCAACAGCCACGGAGACAACACCGTTCACGCCAAGGGGGAGGGTAAGAGTCTATACACCTACAACACCGTACACACCAAGGGGAAGGGTAAGAGTCTATACACCTACAACACCGTTCACGCCAAGGGGGAGGGTAAGAGTCTATACACCTACAACACCGTTCACGCCAAGGGGGAGGGTAAGAGTCTATACACCCACAACATTGTACACACCAAGGGGGAGGGTAAGAGTCCATACACCCACAACACCGTACACATCAAGGGGAAGGGTAAGAGTCTATACACCCACAACACCGTACACACCAAGGGGGAGGGTAAGAGTCTATACACCTACAACACCGTACACATCAAGGGGAAGGGGAAGAGTCTATACACCCACAACACCGTTCACACCAAGGGGAAGGGTAAGAGTCTATACACCTACAACACCGTACACACCAAGGGGGAGGGTAAGAGTCTATACACCTACAACACCGTACTGTAATGGTTTTGACTTGAGGTTATAATTTATAGGGGTGCCAGGTAGGTTGTGCCTACCAGAGAAAATATTAGGTTCTCCTTTTAGTTTGATAGGGAATGAGTCCCATCTGGTCCGTCAAGTCTACACCAATACAAAGGACTCATGTAAATGTCAGGATGGAAATACACTTTTCATGAACCCTTAAAACAATGGAAATAACTGCAAAACAACTGTATTCTTTTGCGTGGTTGTATTAACAACATAAATGATCACACACACAACAATATAACAATAATGAGCTTTAAACAGCTCTAGTTCCTCCAGAAATGTCCTGTACCTCGGGCCTGAAAAGAGTCAAGCCCGGTAAACAAGTTCAGGGAACTCAAGTGACCTTAGTCACGCAATGTTTGTCCGTTCATAAAGTGTAGTGTAAATCCAGTGTCAATCGGACCATCATAATAACAAATATTCTACCACAACTATAAAGCGTATCACATCTTAGTAAATCCTCAACTACAACTAACTACATAAATCATCACAGTATACATCACACCCAAAACAAATGAAATACCGTATACAAAAAAGGTTGTAGTCAGTCGGTCAGTCAGAGAAGCCAATCCGCCGACAGATCTCCAGCGGAGAAAGGCCATGAAAACCAACGGAGAGGTGTAGTCCACAGATGCAAAGAGTGGATCCGATCCTGGGTAGATTTTCTATTAGGCTACACAAAGCACACTTTTACATCAACACAACAAACGGAAGAGAGAAGCTTCAGAACTGAGGGTCGAACACATCCTCATTCATGTTTCCATCACAACTCCACTTTTGCGCAGCTGATGCTGGCTATTTAATTGGGAATTAAAGGGGAAGCGCTCTATTGGAAGAAGCACTAATTAATTGGGAATTAAAGGAAAAGCGCTTTCTTGGAAGGGGAAGCACTGAGACGGTTCAGAAACATTCAGGGCCGTCACAATACACACCAAGGGGGAGGGTAAGAGTCTATACACCTACAACACCGTTCACACCAAGGGGGAGGGTAAGAGTCTATACACCCACAACACCGTACACATCAAGGGGAAGGGTAAGAGTCTATACACCTACAACACCATACACACCAAGGGGGAGGGTAAGAGTCTATACACCTACAACACCGTTCACACCAAGGGGGAGGGTAAGAGTCTATACACCTACAACACCGTACACACCAAGGGGGAGGGTAAGAGTCTATACACCCACAACACCGTACACACCAAGGGGGAGGGTAAGAGTCTATACACCTACAACACCGTACACATCAAGGGGAAGGGTAAGAGTCTATACACCTACAACACCGTACACACCAAGGGGGAGGGTAAGAGTCTATACACCCACAACACCGTACACATCAAGGGGGAGGGTAAGAGTCTATACACCTACAACACCGTTCACACCAAGGGGGAGGGTAAGAGTCTATACACCCACAACACCGTACACATCAAGGGGAAGGGTAAGAGTCTATACACCTACAACACCGTACACATCAAGGGGAAGGGTAAGAGTCTATACACCTACAACACCGTACACACCAAGGGGGAGGGTAAGAGTCTATACACCTACAACACCATACACACCAAGGGGGAGGGTAAGAGTCTATACACCTACAACACCGTTCACACCAAGGGGGAGGGTAAGAGTCTATACACCTACAACACCGTACACACCAAGGGGGAGGGTAAGAGTCTATACACCCACAACATTGTACACACCAAGGGGGAGGGTAAGAGTCCATACACCCACAACACCATACACATCAAGGGGAAGGGGAAGAGTCTATACACCTACAACACCGTACACACCAAGGGGGAGGGTAAGAGTCTATACACCTACAACACCATACACACCAAGGGGGAGGGTAAGAGTCTATACACCCACAATACCGTTCACGCCAAGGGGGAGGGTAAGAGTCTATACACCTACAACACCGTACACATCAAGGGGGAGGGTAAGAGTCTATACACCCACAATACCGTTCACGCCAAGGGGGAGGGTAAGAGTCTATACACCTACAACACCGTACACATCAAGGGGAAGGGGAAGAGTCTATACACCCACAACACCGTACACACCAAGGGGGAGGGTAAGAGTCTATACACCTACAACACCGTACACATCAAGGGGAAGGGTAAGAGTCTATACACCCACAACACCGTTCACGCCAAGGGGGAGGGTAAGAGTCTATACACCTACAACACCGTTCACACCAAGGGGGAGGGTAAGAGTCTATACACCTACAACACCGTACACATCAAGGGGAAGGGTAAGAGTCTATACACCTACAACACCGTACACACCAAGGGGGAGGGTAAGAGTCTATACACCTACAACACCGTACACATCAAGGGGAAGGGGAAGAGTCTATACACCCACAACACCGTACACACCAAGGGGGAGGATAAGAGTCTATACACCTACAACACCGTACACATCAAGGGGAAGGGGAAGAGTCTATACACCCACAACACCGTTCACACCAAGGGGAAGGGTAAGAGTCTATACACCCACAACACCGTACACACCAAGGGGGAGGGTAAGAGTCTATACACCTACAACACCGTACACACCAAGGGGGAGGGTAAGAGTCTATACACCTACAACACCGTACTGTAATGGTTTTGACTTGAGGTTATAATTTATAGGGGTGCCAGGTAGGTTGTGCCTACCAGAGAAAATATTAGGTTCTCCTTTTAGTTTGATAGGGAATGAGTCCCATCTGGTCCGTCAAGTCTACACCAATACAAAGGACTCATGTAAATGTCAGGATGGAAATACACTTTTCATGAACCCTTAAAACAATGGAAATAACTGCAAAACAACTGTATTCTTTTGCGTGGTTGTATTAACAACATAAATGATCACACACACAACAATATAACAATAATGAGCTTTAAACAGCTCTAGTTCCTCCAGAAATGTCCTGTACCTCGGGCCTGAAAAGAGTCAAGCCCGGTAAACAAGTTCAGGGAACTCAAGTGACCTTAGTCACGCAATGTTTGTCCGTTCATAAAGTGTAGTGTAAATCCAGTGTCAATCGGACCATCATAATAACAAATATTCTACCACAACTATAAAGCGTATCACATCTTAGTAAATCCTCAACTACAACTAACTACATAAATCATCACAGTATACATCACACCCAAAACAAATGAAATACCGTATACAAAAAAGGTTGTAGTCAGTCGGTCAGTCAGAGAAGCCAATCCGCCGACAGATCTCCAGCGGAGAAAGGCCATGAAAACCAACGGAGAGGTGTAGTCCACAGATGCAAAGAGTGGATCCGATCCTGGGTAGATTTTCTATTAGGCTACACAAAGCACACTTTTACATCAACACAACAAACGGAAGAGAGAAGCTTCAGAACTGAGGGTCGAACACATCCTCATTCATGTTTCCATCACAACTCCACTTTTGCGCAGCTGATGCTGGCTATTTAATTGGGAATTAAAGGGGAAGCGCTCTATTGGAAGAAGCACTAATTAATTGGGAATTAAAGGAAAAGCGCTTTCTTGGAAGGGGAAGCACTGAGACGGTTCAGAAACATTCAGGGCCGTCACAATACACACCAAGGGGGAGGGTAAGAGTCTATACACCTACAACACCGTTCACACCAAGGGGGAGGGTAAGAGTCTATACACCCACAACACCGTACACATCAAGGGGAAGGGTAAGAGTCTATACACCTACAACACCATACACACCAAGGGGGAGGGTAAGAGTCTATACACCTACAACACCGTTCACACCAAGGGGGAGGGTAAGAGTCTATACACCTACAACACCGTACACACCAAGGGGGAGGGTAAGAGTCTATACACCCACAACACCGTACACACCAAGGGGGAGGGTAAGAGTCTATACACCTACAACACCGTACACATCAAGGGGAAGGGTAAGAGTCTATACACCTACAACACCGTACACACCAAGGGGGAGGGTAAGAGTCTATACACCCACAACACCGTACACATCAAGGGGGAGGGTAAGAGTCTATACACCTACAACACCGTTCACACCAAGGGGGAGGGTAAGAGTCTATACACCCACAACACCGTACACATCAAGGGGAAGGGTAAGAGTCTATACACCTACAACACCGTACACATCAAGGGGAAGGGTAAGAGTCTATACACCTACAACACCGTACACACCAAGGGGGAGGGTAAGAGTCTATACACCTACAACACCATACACACCAAGGGGGAGGGTAAGAGTCTATACACCTACAACACCGTTCACACCAAGGGGGAGGGTAAGAGTCTATACACCTACAACACCGTACACACCAAGGGGGAGGGTAAGAGTCTATACACCCACAACATTGTACACACCAAGGGGGAGGGTAAGAGTCCATACACCCACAACACCATACACATCAAGGGGAAGGGGAAGAGTCTATACACCTACAACACCGTACACACCAAGGGGGAGGGTAAGAGTCTATACACCTACAACACCATACACACCAAGGGGGAGGGTAAGAGTCTATACACCCACAATACCGTTCACGCCAAGGGGGAGGGTAAGAGTCTATACACCTACAACACCGTACACATCAAGGGGAAGGGGAAGAGTCTATACACCCACAACACCGTACACACCAAGGGGGAGGGTAAGAGTCTATACACCTACAACACCGTACACATCAAGGGGAAGGGTAAGAGTCTATACACCCACAACACCGTTCACGCCAAGGGGGAGGGTAAGAGTCTATACACCTACAACACCATTCACACCAAGGGGGAGGGTAAGAGTCTATACACCTACAACACCGTACACATCAAGGGGAAGGGTAAGAGTCTATACACCTACAACACCGTACACACCAAGGGGGAGTGTAAGAGTCTATACACCTACAACACCGTACACATCAAGGGGAAGGGGAAGAGTCTATACACCCACAACACCGTACACATCAAGGGGGAGGGTAAGAGTCTATACACCCACAACACCGTACACACCAAGGGGAGGATAAGAGTCTATACACCCACACCGTACACACCCAGGGGAAGGGGAAGAGTCTTTACACCCATAACACCATACACACAACAAGGTGGAGTGTAAGAGTCCATACACCCACAACACCGTACACACCAAGGGGAAGGGGAAGAGAGTCCATACACCCATATTCTGTCATCACCCACAGTTATGAACTGAACACCTTCAATGATATATCCATCCACTCATCCATCACACCATCATCCATCCATTCCTTTATCCATCACTCCTTCCATCAATCCTTCCTTCCATCCCTCCCTCCATCCATCTATTCATCCATCCAAAATATACATTTTCTCTAAATCTGTGAATGTCTCCACCCCCTCACCTCCTCTCCTCCCACCCCTCTCCCCAGTGCGTTCACAGATCTCCACCATCACCATGGCGACGTTCAACACCACAGTGGCGTCCTTCAACGTGGGCTATGCCGACTTCTTCACCGAGCACATGAAAAAGCTGTGTAACCCTGTACCCATCCCAGAGATGCCCCACGAGACGCTGGCGTGCGCCAACCTGCCCCGGAGCTTCACCGACTCATGCATCAACTACTCATGCCTGGAGGAGGGAGACAACATCGAAGGCACCAACAACTTCATCCTGAAGAATGGCATGCTGGACCTTACGGTGAGGGGCAGTGAAAAAGAGTGTCACCTGTTGGCCGGAGGACTCTGACAGGGTTTCTGTACTGGAGGAATAACCAGGATTACTACATACCACAACTCCAGTATGATTGCTCACACTACCATGGCATTACTGAACCATTGGGTTATAGTTGCTATTTAGTCATTTAGAAAACGCTCTTTTCCAGAAGCGACTTACAGTTAGTGCATTCATTTTACATTTAAGGTAGCTAGGTGAGACAACCAAATATCACAGTCAAGTAAATGTCCTGCCTGGTTCCTGCCTGGTTCCTGCCTGGTTCCTTCCTGGTTCCTGCCTGGTTCCTTCCTGGTTCCTGCGTGGTTCCTTCCTGGTTCCTGCCTGGTTCCTGCCTGGTTCCTGCCTGGTTCCTTCCTGGTTCCTGCCTGGTTCCTGCCTGGACAACACTTGGGGAGGAATTAGTAGGGAAGCTTGGGAGAATGTTGGATGGATGGTGTGATGGATGGTGTGATGGATGGTGTGATGGATGGATGCAGTTCATTTGAATGTGTCCAGCCCCTGACACTGACCCCTCTGTCTCCCTTTGTCTCCCCGTCTCCCCCTGCCAGGCCATCCTGCGGGCGGTCTACGCCGTGCTGACCCACGACATCAGCTCACGGATCTGTGACGTGTCGCTCAACATCATCGACTGCCTGCTGCAGCTGGGGGTGGTGCCGGGCATGGGAAAGAAGCTCTCCAAGCCCGACGACAAGGAGAACGATGAGACACGCCTCCCGAAGGAGGGAGCCAATCAGAGCCTGAGCGGCGCCCAAGGGGGCGTGTCTGGAGGGTGCAGCGGGGCGGCACCAGGGGGAGGGGGTGGAGGAGGAGGAGGGGATGGAGGAGGAGGAGGTGGGGGAAGTGGAGGAGGGAGCGGAGGAGGGAGCAAGGACGACGTGAAGAACAATAAGGAGAAAGACAGCAAGGTGGGTGTGAGAATACGTCTATGAGTTTTCAACTCTTTATCTTGTAACTGATCTCATTTTACATGCCCGTACATTGGAGAAACAGGAACACGTCGCTGCACACTTCTAGTAAGATGCAAATTTATTTTGTGGATGAGCTTTCGGCCAGTCGACCTTCATCAGGGCCTGTCTGCACAAACAATAGTGGGACAGAAGGCCACAGAGAGATAATTACAGACACCTGTAGTAATCTAAAGTAGAAATACAAATATTAGATAGAACAGAGCATATTATAGATGTCATTCTACGAGAACAAAACACAAAATAAAACATGATGTGTTAGTGTGAGTAATATGGTGTAACGGCCGTCGTCAAAATGAGACCAAGGTGCAGCGGAGGATGTGTTCATCTTAAATGAATTTATTCAAGAAAGAACACGTTAGACAAAAAAACAAGAAACCGACAGCCAAACAGTACTGTCAGGTGCAAACACTAAACAGAAATTATTCACCCACAAACCCCAAAGGAAAAACAGGCTGCCTATGTATGACTCTCAATCAGCAACAACGATCTACAGCTGTTCCTGATTGAGAGCCATACACGGCCGAAACAAAGAAATACACCAACATAGAAAACGGAACATAGAATGCCCACCCATGTCACACCCTGGCCTAACCAAAAATAGAGAACAAAAAACCCTCTCTATGGCCAGGGCGTTACATATGGCCATAACCTGTCAACTTCTGTGAATTTTATATGTATTATGTATTACCCTATGCCTTCTGTTTAACTCCAAGGAGGACGGATCTTCACTGAGTACCCACAGGCTGGCTCTCACCATGCTAATCAAGATGGTCAAGTCTCTGGGTTGTGCCTACGGCTGTGGGGAGGGCCACAGAGGACTCTCAGGGGACCGCCTCCGCATGCAGGTCAGACAACTCACAGATTGCCTTTATTTAGTTATATATTAATATTTTCACTGAGGTAAAACCTATTTCGCAAGAGAGAGACCTGGTCCAAGAAACAGTAGCAGTTGACAACATGGGTCCTGTTGGATTTATTAGGGGCTTTATCAGAGTGAATGGAAACCATCATCCATTTTGGCTCCGGTTGAGATAGGTGTTTGAATCTGAGACATCCGGCATTTTGGATCTACTGTTCTTCTTGTTCCCCATACAGGCCCAGAACTGCCTGACCAACCTGTACAAGCTGGACAAGCTGCAGTTCCGTCAGACCATGAGGGACTACGTCAACAAGGACTCGCTCAACAACATCGTGGACTTCCTGCACGCACTCCTGGGCTTCTGCATGGAGCCCATCACCAACAGTAAGTGTTTGTGAGGCATGCGCCGTGTGTGTGTTGCTATGGAGCCACGGCTAACCACACACAGCGGCCTCACACACCCCTCTCAACCTCTCTGATGGTAGGACTGATGAAGCATAAGTCACTCTATGCAACTCATCTAATCAGCCTCCACTGACATCACACAATTCACTGATCACTCTTGTTTGTCAATGCAGAGGGGTTTGTATTATTCTCCAAAATCATAAAATGTTTAAAATAAAAGATTTCATCGTAAGGAATTTAGAAATGCTCTGGGTTATTAAAATGTAAGGTCCAGCAGAGTTTCAATCTCCAGATTAAAAAAAAACAGTAGACAATGTGATTGACAGATGACTAATACTTAAAATGTCTTCGACCATAATCCAGTCCACTCTGCTCCACGATGCTGAATCTAACCTCACTCATACCTCCACTGCATCCCAGAGCGCTCAATGTTTACCCACCGGCTGTCTCTCTGTTTCTGTGTCTGTTCTGTCACCCTCCTCCCTCCACTCATCTCAACTGTCCTGCCTTCCCTCCCTCTGTTCCACCCCCATCCACCTAAACAAGCGATGTTCCCCTCCTCCCTCCACTCATCTCAACTGTCCTGCCTTCCCTCCCTCTGTCCCTCCCCCATCCACCTAAACAAGCGATGTTCCCCTCCTCCCTCCACTCATCTCAACTGTCCTGCCTTCCCTCCCTCTGTCCCGCCCCCATCCACCTAAACAAGCGATGTTCCCCTCCTCCCTCCACTCACTCATCCACTCTGTACACTTGCCAATCCGATGCTGTGTGGTGCTCATCACATCTCTATCTATGGCTTTATGGCTCAACATGAATTAAGAACCGTAATGACTGTAATATCATAGCTCTATTTTTTGTGAGTGAAATGACCACTTGATTTTCTGATTGAACTGTATCATTGGCAAGTTACCGAACTGATGGGGCTTTATTAACGAAAGTGCATGGGTCACCCCTTTTAGGTTCTTTATTGTAAGTCAGTTAAATGGTGTGTGTGTGTGTGTGTGTGTGTGTGTGTGTGTGTGTGTGTGTGTGTGTGTGTGTGTGTGCGTGTGTGCGTGTGTGTGTGTGTGTGTGTGC
Source organism: Salmo trutta (assembly GCF_901001165.1). Taxonomy (NCBI): domain Eukaryota; kingdom Metazoa; phylum Chordata; class Actinopteri; order Salmoniformes; family Salmonidae; genus Salmo; species Salmo trutta. The sequence goes on from NC_042995.1 coordinate 1,805,303, forward strand.
GTGTGTGTGTGTGTGTGTGTACTGTAAGTTCCCCTACGTCCGGTGGTGTGGGGGTGCCGTGTACGTTTTGTGCACGTACATGTGTGTGCTGCTGGCCTGACCATCATCAACTTGTGTACCGCATCTCTTCTCTTGCAGAGTACGGCAGTGCAGGTGAGAGGTCCAGGAGGGTGAAAAAAAGAACCATCGGTAGATACATTAATATCTAAATGAACTGCCCCGATCAGATCACCATTCCTTCTAGGCACTGCTCCCATTTCTGCACACCCTAACTCTTGTCTAAAGTGGCAATCTATCAAATCTATTTAATCTATCTAATCTATCAAATCGAATTATCTATAAAATCTCTTAATCTATTTATCTATCAAATCTATCTAATCTATTAATCTATCAAATCTATCTAATCTATTAATCTATTTATCTATCAAATCTATCTAATTTATGAATCTATCAAATCTATCTAATCTATTATTCTATTTATCTATCAAATCTATCTAATTTATGAATCTATCAAATCTATCTAAACTATCTATCTATCTATCTAATCTATTTATCTATATATCAATCTAATCTATCTATCTATCTATCTATCTAATCTATCTAATCTATTTATCTATATATCTAATCTATTTATCTGTATATCTAATCTATCTAATCTATTTATCTATATATCTAATATATCTAATCTATTTATCTATATATCTAATCTATTTATCTATATATCTAATCTATATAATCTATTTATCTATATATCTAATCTATCTAATCTATTTGTCTACATATCTAATCTATCTAATCTATGTATCTATATATCTAATCTATCTAATCTATATATCTAATCTATCTATTTATATATCTAATCTATCTAATCTATTTATCTATATATCTAATCTATTTATATTTATATCTAATCTACCTATCTATATATCTAATCTATCTATCTAATCTATCTAATCTATTTATCTATATATCTAATCTATTTATCTGTATATCTAATCTATCTAATCTATTTATCTATATATCTAATATATCTAATCTATTTATCTATATATCTAATCTATTTATCTATATATCTAATCTATCTAATCTATTTGTCTACATATCTAATCTATCTAATCTATGTATCTATATATCTAATCTATCTAATCTATATATCTAATCTATCTATTTATATATCTAATCTATCTAATCTATTTATCTATATATCTAATCTATTTATCTTTATATCTAATCTACCTATCTATATATCTAATCTATCTATATATCTAAACTATCTAATCTATTTATCTATATATCTAATCTATCTATCTATATATCTAATCTATCAATCTATATATCTAATCTATCTAATCTATTTATCTATATATCTAATCTACCTATCTATATATCTTATCTATCTATATATCTAAACTATCTAATCTATTTATCTATATATCTAATCTATATATCTAATCTATCTAATCTATTTATCTATATATCTAATCTATTTATCTATATATCTAATCTACCTATCTATATATCTTGTCTATCTATATATCTAAACTATCTAATATATCTATCTATATATCTAATCTATCTATCTATATATCTAATCTATCTAATCTTTTTATCTATATATCTAATCTATTTATCTATATATCTAATCTACCTATCTATATATCTTATCTATCTATATATCTAAACTATCTAATCTATTTATCTATATATCTAATCTATCTATATATCTAATCTATCTAATCTATTTATCTATATATCTAAACTATCTAATCTATATATCTAATCTATCTATCTATATCCAATCTATCTAATCTATTTATCAATATATCTAATCTATCTAATCTATTTATCTATATATCAAATCTATCTAATCTATTTATCTATATATCTAATCTATCTAATCTATTTATCTATATATCTAATCTATTTATCTATATATCTATATATCTAATCTATTTATCTATATATCTAATCTATCTAATCTATCTATCTTTAAATCTAATCCATCTAATCTATCTATCTATCTATATATCTAATCTACCTAATTTTTCTATCTATATATGTAATCTATCTATCTATATATCAAATCTATCTAATCTATTTATCTATATATCTAATCTATAATCTATTTATCTATATATCTAATCTATTTATCTATATATCTAATCTATCTAATCTTTCTATCTATATATCTAACCTATCTAATCTATCTAATCTATTTATCTATATATCTAATCTATTTATCTATATATCTAATCTACCTATCTATATATCTTATCTATCTATATATCTAAACTATCTAATCTATTTATCTATATATCTAATCTATCTATCTATATATCTAATTTATCTAATCTATTTATCTATATATCTAATCTATCTATCTATATATCTAATCTATCTAATCTATTTATCTATATATCTAAACTATCTAATCTATATATCTAATCTATCTATCTATATATCCAATCTATCTAATCTATTTATCAATATATCTAATCTATCTAATCTATTTATCTATATATCAAATCTATCTAATCTATTTATCTATATATCTAATCTATCTAATCTATTTATCTATATATCTAATCTATTTATCTATATATCTATATATCTAATCTATTTATCTATATATCTAATCTATCTAATCTATTTATCTATATATCTAATCTAGTTTGTCTATCTATATATCTAATCTATCTAATCTATCTATCTTTATATCTAATCCATCTAATCTATCTATCTATATATCTAATCTACCTAATTTTTCTATCTATATATGTAATCTATTTATCTATATATGTAATCTATCTAATCTATTTATCTATATATCTAATTTATAATCTATTTATCTATATATCTAATCTATTTATCTATATATCTAATCTATCTAATCTTTCTATCTATATATCTAATCTTTCTATCTATATATCTAACCTATCTAATCTATTTATCTAATCTATCTAATCTATCTGATCTATCTATATATCTAATCTATCTAATCTATTTATCTATATATCTATATATCTAATCTATTTATCTATATATCTAATCTATCTAATCTATTTATCTATATATCTAATCTAGTTTGTCTATCTATATATCTAATCTATCTAATCTATCTATCTTTATATCTAATCCATCTAATCTATCTATCTATATATCTAATCTACCTAATTTTTCTATCTATATATGTAATCTATTTATCTATATATGTAATCTATCTAATCTATTTATCTATATATCTAATCTATAATCTATTTATCTATATATCTAATCTATTTATCTATATATCTAATCTATCTAATCTTTCTATCTATATATCTAACCTATCTAATCTATTTATCTAATCTATCTAATCTATCTGATCTATCTATATATCTAATCTATCTAATCTATTTATCTATATATCTAATCTATCTATCTATCTAATCTATCTATCTATATATCTAATCTATTTATCTATATATCTAATCTATTTATCTATATATCTAATCTATCTATCTATATATCTAATCTATCTATCTATATATCTAACCTATCTAATCTATCTATCTATCTATCTATCTATCATCTATCTATCTATCTATCTATCTATCTATCTATCTATCTATCTATCTATCTATCTATCTATCTATTTATCTATCTATATATCTATATATCTAATCTATCTAATCTATCTAATCTATTAATCTATATATCTAATCTATTTATCTATACTGCTCAAAAAAATAAAGGGAACACTTAAACAACACAATGTAACTCCAAGTCAATCACACTTCTGTGAAATCAAACTGTCCACTTAGGAAGCAACACTGATTGACAATAAATTTCACATGCTGTTGTGCAAATGGAATAGACAACAGGTGGAAATTATAGGCAATAAGCAAGACACCCCCAATAAAGGAGTGGTTCTGCAGGTGGAGACCACAGACCACTTCTCAGTTCCTATGCTTCCTGGCTGATGTTTTGGTCACTTTTGAATGCTGGCGGTGCTTTCACTCTAGTGGTAGCATGAGACGGAGTCTACAACCCACACAAGTGGCTCAGGTAGTGCAGCTCATCCAGGATGGCACATCAATGCGAGCTGTGGCAAGAAGGTTTGCTGTGTCTGTCAGCGTAGTGTCCAGAGCATAGAGGCGCTACCAGGAGACAGGCCAGTACATCAGGAGACGTGGAGGAGGCCGTAGGAGGGCAACAACCCAGCAGCAGGACCGCTACCTCCGCCTTTGTGCAAGGAGGAGCAGGAGGAGCACTGCCAGAGCCCTGCAAAATGACCTCCAGCAGGCCAAAAATGTGCATGTGTCTGCTCAAACGGTCAGAAACAGACTCCATGAGGGTGGTATGAGGGCCCAACATCCACAGGTGGGGGTTGTGCTTACAGCTCAACACCGTGCAGGACGTTTGGCATTTGCCAGAGAACACCAAGATTGGCAAATTCGCCACTGGCGCCCTGTGCTCTTCACAGATGAAAGCAGGTTCACACTGAGCACCTGACAGACATGACAGAGTCAGGAGACGCCGTGGAGAACGTTCTGCTGCCTGCAACATCCTCCAGCATGACCGGTTTGGCGGTGGGTCAGTCATGGTGTGGGGTGGCATTTCTTTGGGGGAGCCGCACAGCCCTCCATGTGCTCACCAGAGGTAGCCTGACTGCCATTAGGTACCGAGATGAGATCCTCAGACCCCTTGTGAGACCATATGCTGGTGCGGTTGGCCCTGGGTTCCTCCTAATGCAAGACAATGCTAGACCTCATGTGGCTGGAGTGTGTCAGCAGTTCCTGCAAGAGGAAGGCATTGATGCTATGGACTGGCCCGCCCGTTCCCCAGACCTGAATCCAATTGAGCACATCTGGGACATCATGTCTCGCTCCATCCACCAACGCCACGTTGCACCACAGACTGTCCAGGAGTTGGCGGATGCTTTAGTCCAGGTCTGGGAGGAGATCCCTCAGGAGACCATCCACCACCTCATCAGGAGCATGCCCAGGCGTTGTAGGGAGGTCATACAGGCACGTGGAGGCCACACACACTACTGAGCCTCATTTTGACTTGTTTTAAGGACATTACATCAAAGTTGGATCAGCCTGTAGTGTGGTTTTCCACTTTCATTTTGAGTGTGACTCCAAATCCAGACCTCCATGGGTTGATAAATTGGATTTCCATTGATTATTTTTGTGTGATTTTGTTGTCAGCACATTCAACTATGTAAAGAAAAAAGTATTTAATAAGATTATTTCTTTCATTCAGATCTAGGATGTGTTGTTTAAGTGTTCCCTTTATTTTTTTGAGCAGTGTATATATCTAATCTTTCTAATCTATATATCTAATCTATCTATCTAATCTATCTATCTATATATCTAATCTTTATATCTAATCTATCTATCTATATATCTAATCTATCTATCTATATATCTAATCTATCTAATTTATCTATCTATATATCTAATCTATATATCTATATATCTAATCTAATCTATCTATATATCTAATCTATCTATCTATGTATCTATATATCTAATCTATCTATCTATATAGCTATCTATCTATATATCTAATCTATCTAATCTATTTATCTATATATCTATCTAATCTATTTATCTATATATCTAATCTATTTATCTATATATCTAATCTATCTAATCTATATATCTAATCTATCTATCTTTATATCTAATCTATCTATCTATATATCTAATCTATCTAATCTATTTATCTATCTTATCTATTTATCTATATATCTAATCTATTTATCTATCTATCTAATCTAGCTATCTATATATCTAATCTATCTAATCTATATATCTAATCTATTTATCTATATATCTAATCTATCTAATCTATATATCTAATCTATCTATCTATATATCTAATCTAGCTGTCTATATATCTAATCTATCTAATCTATTTATCTATCTATCTAATCTATCTATCTATATATCTAATCTATCTAATCTATTTTTCTATATATCTAATCTATCTATCTAATCTATCTAATCTATTTATCTATCTATCTAATCTAGCTATCTATATATCTAATCTATTTATCTATATATCTAATCTATCTATCTATCTAATCTATTTATCTATATATCTAATCTATCTATCTATCTAATCTAGCTATCTATATATCTATCTAATCTATTTATTTATCTATCTATTCCATCTATTTTACCTGCAATTCGCAGATTTCCCCCAAAGTATTTAGGAATCAATTAAGACATGTTCTTCAATTAATTATATCAAGTTAATTACATTATTTAGACCGATGGTTGAATCTGGAACCACCTGCTCTGATATCGATGGTGACAAATCCAATTTTCCCCTCTCTGGGAATCAATCAAGTTGATTCTATTAAATTCAATACAATAAACAAGTAAATTAAGTTGAAATCTTTAGAGATGTCGTTTCACTCTGACCTAGCTACAGACCCTAGATCAGATCCTTGACTCTAGCAGGCCTTAGTCACGTGCATGTATCCTTATCGGAACCCTGATCCCTTTTCAGTTTGCTTCTCATCCATGCTTATGATTTTGTGCCCTCTGTCCCCTGTCCCCCTGTCCTTGTCCCCTTGCCCCTGTACCCTTCCCTTTTCTTTGAGTTTATTTCAGCTCAATTGTTTTATACAGTAACCTGGGTAAGTGTCCATTTTCTACCCATTTTCTACTGCTCTGACCTGTATCACCCCTTTGCAATGTTTGGTCTCTCCCGCCTCCACCTTACTCAAAGATAAGGCCGGGTTCGGGAACAACTTCACCACGGGGGACAACAAGTCACTGGCCCAGAACATGGAGGCAGTGGTGGTGGGCTGCATGTTCAAGTCTCTGATCACTCGCTGTGCCTCCACCACGCACGAGCTGCACAGCCCTGAGAACCTGGTGAGTATGTCTCTATGTCTCTCTCTCTCTCTCTCTCTCTCTCTCTCTGTCTCACTGTCTCAATCTGTATCTCTGTCTATGTCTCTCTCTCTCTCTCTCCCTCTCTGTCTCTCTCTCTCCCTCCCTCTCTGTCTGTCTGTCTGTCTGTCTGTCTGTCTGTCTGTCTGTCTGTCTGTCTGTCTGTCTGTCTGTCTGTCTGTCTGTCTGTCTGTCTGTCTGTCTGTCTGTCTCTCTCTCTCTCTCACTCTCTCTCTGTCTCTGTCTCTGTCTATCTCTCTCTCTCTGTCTCAATCTGTCTCTCTGTCTATCTCTCTCTCACACTCTCTCTGTCTCTCTGTCTATCTCTCTCTCCCTCTCTGTCTCTCTCCCTCTCTGTCTCTCTCTCTGTCTTTGTCTTTTTCTTTCTGTCTCTCTCTCTTTCTCTCTCTATCTTTGTCTCTTTTTTCTGTCTCTCTCTCTGTCTTATAGCCATTTTCCCCAGTCTAGTTGTTGTTCAGTAGGGCACACCGTAGCAAAACATTTTGCAACAGAAAACATCTACTGTAGCCTACACAGAAGGCATGCTGGGCGTGAGTGTGTTCAACAATCACATCAATGACTACATGGTGTGTCCTGTTCAATTATTAAAGGGTCATTCTGCTACGTGTGGTAATAGACTCCTAATGAATTATGAATGCTGTCTCTGAGCTGTGCACTAATGAACAATTTGTCTAAACCACATTCTGGAATAATAAATTGTCTAGCAAGTGGCATTCATAAAGTAAATATGCATTAAAAAATGTACAATTTCTGAGCATCTTCATGTCTTGTACACCCTATCTGAGAGCATGCTTATATTCACACCATCTTTTCCATTATTGTGCTTTTTAACTTACTCACCTGGAAATAACTATAAAATCACTATACAAGAGTGTGTAAGGCTCACTGTTGTTTCTGTATTCAGACCACAGAATCATATATATATTCTGTATAGTGCTCTTGTAATACACTCTCACCATTGCATTTCCAGTAGTTTTCATCCCTAATCTCAGTCCAAAGCAAGAGATTTGGCATGGTGGCAACTCTGTGGAGCAGGGTAACATGGTGGCAGCTCTGTGGTGCAGGTTAACATGGTTGCATGGTGGCAGCTCTGTGGAGCAGGGTAACATGGTGGCAACTCTGTGGAGCAGGGTAACATGGTGGCAGCTCTGTGGTGCAGGTTAACATGGTTGCATGGTGGCAGCTCTGTGGAGCAGGGTAACATGGTGGCAACTCTGTGGAGCAGGGTAACATGGTGGCAGCTCTGTGGTGCAGGTTAACATGGTTGCATGGTGGCAGCTCTGTGGAGCAGGGTAACATGGTGGCAACTCTGTGGAGCAGGGTAACATGGTGGCAGCTCTGTGGAGCAGGGTGACATGGTGGCAGCTCTATGGAGCAGGGTAACATGGTGGCAGCTCTGTGGAGCAGGGTAACATGGTGGCAGCTCTATGGAGCAGGGTAACATGGTGGCACGTTGGCAGCTCTGTGGTGCAGGGTAACATGGTGGCAGCTCTGTGGATCAGGGTAACATGGTGGCACGTTGGCAGCTCTGTGGTGCAGGGTAACATGGTGGCATGGTGGCAGCTCTGTGGAGCAGGGTAACATGGTGGCACGTTGGCAGCTCTGTGGAGCAGGGTAACATGGTGGCATGGTGGCAACTCTGTGGAGCAGGGTAACATGGTGGCAGCTCTGTGGAGCAGGGTAACATGGTGGCAGCTCTGTGGAGCAGAGTAACATGGTGGCAGCTCTGTGGAGCAGGGTAACATGGTGGAAGTTCTGTGGAGCAGGGTAACATTGTGGAAGTTCTGTGGAGCAGGGTAACATGGCATGGTGGCAGCTCTGTGGTGCAGGGTAACATGGTGGTAGCTCTGTGGAGCAGGATAACATGGTGGCAGCTCTGTGGTGCAGGGTAACATGGTGGCATGGTGGCAGCTCTGTGGTGCAGGTTAACATGGTTGCATGGTGGCAGCTCTGTGGAGCAGGGTAACATGGTGGCAGCTCTGTGGAGCAGGATAACATGGTGGCATGGTGGCAGCTCTGTGGTGCAGGGTAACATGGTGGCATGGTGGCAGCTCTGTTGAGCAGGGTAACATGGTGGCAGCTCTGTGGTGCAGGGTAACATGGTGGCAGCTCTGTGGAGCAGGGTAACATGGTGGCACGTTGGCAGCTCTGTGGTGCAGGGTAACATGGTGACATGGTGGCAGCTCTGTGGTGCAGGATAACATGGTAACATGGTGGCAGCTCTGTGGTGCAGGGTAACATGGTGGCAGCTCTGTGGAGCAGGGTAACATGGTGGCAGCTCTGTGGAGCAGGATAACATGGTGGAATGGGGGCAGCTCTGTGGAGCAGGGTAACATGGTGGCAGCTCTGTGGTGCAGGGTAACATGGTGGAAGTTCTGTGGAGCAGGGTAACATGGTGGCATGGTGGCGGCTCTGTGGTGCAGGGTAACATGGTGGCATGGTGGCAGCTCTGTGGAGCAGGGTAACATGGTGACAGCTCTGTGGAGCAGGATAACATGGTGGCATGGTGGCAGCTCTGTGGTGCAGGGTAACATGGTGGCAGCTCTGTGGTGCAGGGTAACATGGTGGCAGCTCTGTGGAGCAGGGTAACATGGTGGCACATTGGCAGCTCTGTGGTGCAGGGTAACATGGTGGCAGCTCTGTGGAGCAGGGTAACATGGTGGCATGGTGGCAGCTCGGTGGTGCAGGGTAACATGGTGGCAGCTCTGTGGAGCAGGATAACATGGTGGCAGCTCTGTGGAGCAGAGTAACATTGTGGCAGCTCTGTGAGGCAGGGTAACATGGTGGCAGCTCTGTGGTGCAGGGTAACATGGTGGCATCTCTGTGGTGCAGGGTAACATGGTGGCAGCTCTGTGGAGCAGGATAACATGGTGGCTTGGTGGCAGCTCTGTGGTGCAGGGTAACATGGTGGCAGCTCTGTGGTGCAGGGTAACATGGTGGCAGCTCTGTGGGCCAGGGTAACATAGTGGCAGCTCTGTGGAGCAGGGTAACATGGTGGCAGCTCTGTGGTGCAGGGTAACATGGTGGCAGCTCTGTGGAGCAGGGTACCATGGTGGGAGCTCTGTGGAGCAGGGTAATATGGCGGCAGCTCTGTGGAGCTGGGAAATGGTGGCAGCTCTGTGGAGCAGGGAAACATGGTTGCATGGTGGCAGCTCTGTGGAGCAGGGTAACATGGTGGCAGCTCTGTGGAGCAGGATAACATGGTGGCATGGTGGCAGCTCTGTGGTGCAGGGTAACATGGTGGCATGGTGGCAGCTCTGTTGAGCAGGGTAACATGGTGGCAGCTCTGTGGTGCAGGGTAACATGGTGGTAGCTCTGTGGAGCAGGATAACATGGTGGCAGCTCTGTGGTGCAGGGTAACATGGTGGCATGGTGGCAGCTCTGTGGTGCAGGTTAACATGGTTGCATGGTGGCAGCTCTGTGGAGCAGGGTAACATGGTGGCAGCTCTGTGGAGCAGGATAACATGGTGGCATGGTGGCAGCTCTGTGGTGCAGGGTAACATGGTGGCATGGTGGCAGCTCTGTTGAGCAGGGTAACATGGTGGCAGCTCTGTGGTGCAGGGTAACATGGTGGCAGCTCTGTGGAGCAGGGTAACATGGTGGCACGTTGGCAGCTCTGTGGTGCAGGGTAACATGGTGACATGGTGGCAGCTCTGTGGTGCAGGATAACATGGTAACATGGTGGCAGCTCTGTGGTGCAGGGTAACATGGTGGCAGCTCTGTGGAGCAGGGTAACATGGTGGCAGCTCTGTGGAGCAGGATAACATGGTGGCATGGGGGCAGCTCTGTGGAGCAGGGTAACATGGTGGCAGCTCTGTGGTGCAGGGTAACATGGTGGAAGTTCTGTGGAGCAGGGTAACATGGTGGCATGGTGGCGGCTCTGTGGTGCAGGGTAACATGGTGGCATGGTGGCAGCTCTGTGGAGCAGGGTAACATGGTGACAGCTCTGTGGAGCAGGATAACATGGTGGCATGGTGGCAGCTCTGTGGTGCAGGGTAACATGGTGGCAGCTCTGTGGTGCAGGGTAACATGGTGGCAGCTCTGTGGAGCAGGGTAACATGGTGGCACATTGGCAGCTCTGTGGTGCAGGGTAACATGGTGGCAGCTCTGTGGAGCAGGGTAACATGGTGGCATGGTGGCAGCTCGGTGGTGCAGGGTAACATGGTGGCAGCTCTGTGGAGCAGGATAACATGGTGGCAGCTCTGTGGAGCAGAGTAACATTGTGGCAGCTCTGTGAGGCAGGGTAACATGGTGGCAGCTCTGTGGTGCAGGGTAACATGGTGGCATCTCTGTGGTGCAGGGTAACATGGTGGCAGCTCTGTGGAGCAGGATAACATGGTGGCTTGGTGGCAGCTCTGTGGTGCAGGGTAACATGGTGGCAGCTCTGTGGTGCAGGGTAACATGGTGGCAGCTCTGTGGGCCAGGGTAACATAGTGGCAGCTCTGTGGAGCAGGGTAACATGGTGGCAGCTCTGTGGTGCAGGGTAACATGGTGGCAGCTCTGTGGAGCAGGGTACCATGGTGGGAGCTCTGTGGAGCAGGGTAATATGGCGGCAGCTCTGTGGAGCTGGGAAATGGTGGCAGCTCTGTGGAGCAGGGAAACATGGTTGCATGGTGGCAGCTCTGTGGAGCAGAGTAACATGGTGGCATGGTGGCAGCTCAACATGGTGGCATGATGGCAGCTCTGTGGAGCAGGGTAACATGGTGGCAGCTCTGTGGTGCAGGGTAACATGGTGGCATGGTGGCAGCTCTGTGGAGCAGGGTAACATGATGGCAGCTCTGTGGAGCAGGGTAACATGGTGGGAGCTCTGTGGAGCAGGGTAATATGGCGGCAGCTCTGTGGAGCTGGGAAATGGTGGCAGCTCTGTGGAGCAGGGAAACATGGTTGCATGGTGGCAGCTCTGTGGAGCAGAGTAACAGGGTGGCATGGTGGCAGCTCAACATGGTGGCATGATGGCAGCTCTGTGGAGCAGGGTAACATGGTGGCAGCTCTGTGGTGCAGGGTAACATGGTGGCAGCTCTGTGGAGCAGGATAACATGGTGGCAGCTCTGTGGAGCAGGGTATTATGGCGGCAGCTCTGTGGAGCAGGGTAATATGGCAGCAGCTCTGTGGAGCAGGGAACATGGTGGCATGGTGGCAGCTCTGTGGAGCAGGTTAACATGGTGGCAGCTCTGTGGAGCAGGGTAACATGGTGGCATGGTGGCAGCTCTGTGGAGCAGGATAACATGGTGGCAGCTCTGTGGTGCAGGGTAACATGGTGGCAGCTCTGTGGAGCAGGGTAACGTGGTGGCATGGTGGCAGCTCTGTGGTGCAGGGTAACATGGTGGTAGCGCTGTGGAGCAGGGTAATATGGCGGCAGCTCTGTGGAGCAGGGAACATGGTGGCATGGTGGCAGCTCTGTGGTGCAGGGTAACATCGTGGGAGCTCTGTGGAGCAGGGTAATATGGCGGCAGCTCTGTGGAGCAGGGAACATGGTGGCATGGTGGCAGCTCAACATGGTGGCATGATGGCAGGTCTGTGGAGCAGGGTAACATGGTGGCAGCTCTGTGGAGCAGGGTAACATGGTGGCACGGTGGCAGCTCTGTGGAGCAGGGTAACATGTTGGCAGCTCTGTGGAGCAGGGTAACATGGTGGGAGCTCTGTGGAGCAGGGTAATGTGGCGGCAGCTCTGTGGAGCAGGGTAACATGGCTCTGTGGAGCAGGGAACATGGTGGCATGGTGGCAGTTCTGTGGAGCAGGGTAACATGGTGGCAGCTCTGTGGTGCAGGGTAACATGGTGGCAGCTCTGTGGAGCAGGGTAACATGGTGGCAGCTCTGTGGAGCAGGGTAACATGGTGGAAGTTCTGTGGAGCAGGGTAACATTGTGGAAGTTCTGTGGAGCAGGGTAACATGGTGGAAGTTCTGTGGAGCAGGGTAACATGGCATGGTGGCAGCTCTGTGGTGCAGGGTAACATGGTGGTAGCTCTGTGGAGCAGGATAACATGGTGGCATGGTGGCAGCTCTGTGGTGCAGGGTAACATGGTGGCATGGTGGCAGCTCTGTGGTGCAGGTTAACATGGTTGCATGGTGGCAGCTCTGTGGAGCAGGGTAACATGGTGGCAGCTCTGTGGAGCAGGATAACATGGTGGCATGGTGGCAGCTCTGTGGTGCAGGGTAACATGGTGGCATGGTGGCAGCTCTGTTGAGCAGGGTAACATGGTGGCAGCTCTGTGGTGCAGGGTAACATGGTGGCAGCTCTGTGGAGCAGGGTAACATGGTGGCACGTTGGCAGCTCTGTGGTGCAGGGTAACATGGTGACATGGTGGCAGCTCTGTGGTGCAGGATAACATGGTAACATGGTGGCAGCTCTGTGGTGCAGGGTAACATGGTGGCAGCTCTGTGGAGCAGGGTAACATGGTGGCAGCTCTGTGGAGCAGGATAACATGGTGGCATGGGGGCAGCTCTGTGGAGCAGGGTAACATGGTGGCAGCTCTGTGGTGCAGGGTAACATGGTGGAAGTTCTGTGGAGCAGGGTAACATGGTGGCATGGTGGCGGCTCTGTGGTGCAGGGTAACATGGTGGCATGGTGGCAGCTCTGTGGAGCAGGGTAACATGGTGGCAGCTCTGTGGAGCAGGATAACATGGTGGCATGGTGGCAGCTCTGTGGTGCAGGGTAACATGGTGGCAGCTCTGTGGTGCAGGGTAACATGGTGGCAGCTCTGTGGAGCAGGGTAACATGGTGGCACATTGGCAGCTCTGTGGTGCAGGGTAACATGGTGGCAGCTCTGTGGAGCAGGGTAACATGGTGGCATGGTGGCAGCTCGGTGGTGCAGGGTAACATGGTGGCAGCTCTGTGGAGCAGGATAACATGGTGGCAGCTCTGTGGAGCAGAGTAACATTGTGGCAGCTCTGTGAGGCAGGGTAACATGGTGGCAGCTCTGTGGTGCAGGGTAACATGGTGGCATCTCTGTGGTGCAGGGTAACATGGTGGCAGCTCTGTGGAGCAGGATAACATGGTGGCTTGGTGGCAGCTCTGTGGTGCAGGGTAACATGGTGGCAGCTCTGTGGTGCAGGGTAACATGGTGGCAGCTCTGTGGGCCAGGGTAACATAGTGGCAGCTCTGTGGAGCAGGGTAACATGGTGGCAGCTCTGTGGTGCAGGGTAACATGGTGGCAGCTCTGTGGAGCAGGGTACCATGGTGGGAGCTCTGTGGAGCAGGGTAATATGGCGGCAGCTCTGTGGAGCTGGGAAATGGTGGCAGCTCTGTGGAGCAGGGAAACATGGTTGCATGGTGGCAGCTCTGTGGAGCAGAGTAACATGGTGGCATGGTGGCAGCTCAACATGGTGGCATGATGGCAGCTCTGTGGAGCAGGGTAACATGGTGGCAGCTCTGTGGTGCAGGGTAACATGGTGGCATGGTGGCAGCTCTGTGGAGCAGGGTAACATGATGGCAGCTCTGTGGAGCAGGGTAACATGGTGGGAGCTCTGTGGAGCAGGGTAATATGGCGGCAGCTCTGTGGAGCTGGGAAATGGTGGCAGCTCTGTGGAGCAGGGTAACATGGTGGCATGGTGGCAGCTCTGTGGAGCAGGGTAACATGGTGGCAGCTCTGTGGAGCAGGGTAACATGGTGGCAGCTCTGTGGTGCAGGGTAACATGGTGGCATGGTGGCAGCTCTGTGGAGCAGGGTAACATGGTGGCAGCTCTGTGGAGCAGGATAACATGGTGGCAGCTCTGTGGAGCAGGGTATTATGGCGGCAGCTCTGTGGAGCAGGGTAATATGGCAGCAGCTCTGTGGAGCAGGGAACATGGTGGCATGGTGGCAGCTCTGTGGAGCAGGTTAACATGGTGGCAGCTCTGTGGAGCAGGGTAACATGGTGGCATGGTGGCAGCTCTGTGGAGCAGGATAACATGGTGGCAGCTCTGTGGTGCAGGGTAACATGGTGGCAGCTCTGTGGAGCAGAGTAACGTGGTGGCATGGTGGCAGCTCTGTGGTGCAAGGTAACATGGTGGTAGCGCTGTGGAGCAGGGTAATATGGCGGCAGCTCTGTGGAGCAGGGAACATGGTGGCATGGTGGCAGCTCTGTGGTGCAGGGTAACATCGTGGGAGCTCTGTGGAGCAGGGTAATATGGCGGCAGCTCTGTGGAGCAGGGAACATGGTGGCATGGTGGCAGCTCAACATGGTGGCATGATGGCAGGTCTGTGGAGCAGGGTAACATGGTGGCAGCTCTGTGGAGCAGGGTAACATGGTGGCACGGTGGCAGCTCTGTGGAGCAGGGTAACATGTTGGCAGCTCTGTGGAGCAGGGTAACATGGTGGGAGCTCTGTGGAGCAGGGTAATGTGGCGGCAGCTCTGTGGAGCAGGGTAACATGGCTCTGTGGAGCAGGGAACATGGTGGCATGGTGGCAGTTCTGTGGAGCAGGGTAACATGGTGGCAGCTCTGTGGTGCAGGGTAACATGGTGGCAGCTCTGTGGAGCAGGGTAACATGGTGGCAGCTCTGTGGAGCAGGGTAACATGGTGGCATGGTGGCAGCTCTGTGGAGCAGGGTAACATGGTGGCAGCTCTGTGGAGCAGGGTAACATGGTGGCAGCTCTGTGGTGCAGGGTAACATGGTGGCATGGTGGCAGCTCTGTGGAGCAGGGTAACATGGTGGCAGCTCTGTGGAGCAGGATAACATGGTGGCAGCTCTGTGGAGCAGGGTATTATGGCGGCAGCTCTGTGGAGCAGGGTAATATGGCAGCAGCTCTGTGGAGCAGGGAACATGGTGGCATGGTGGCAGCTCTGTGGAGCAGGTTAACATGGTGGCAGCTCTGTGGAGCAGGGTAACATGGTGGCATGGTGGCAGCTCTGTGGAGCAGGATAACATGGTGGCAGCTCTGTGGTGCAGGGTAACATGGTGGCAGCTCTGTGGAGCAGGGTAACGTGGTGGCATGGTGGCAGCTCTGTGGTGCAGGGTAACATGGTGGTAGCTCTGTGGAGCAGGGTAACATGGTGGGAGCTCTGTGGAGCAGGGTAATGTGGCGGCAGCTCTGTGGAGCAGGGTAACATGGCTCTGTGGAGCAGGGAACATGGTGGCATAGTGGCAGCTCTGTGGAGCAGGGTAACATGGTGGCAGCTCTGTGGAGCTGGGTAACATGGCTCTGTGGATCAGGGTAACATGGTGGCATGGTGACAGCACAGTGGAGCAGGGTAACATGGCTCTGTGGAGCAGGGTAACATGGTGGCATGGTGGTAGCTCTGTGGAGCAGGGTAACATGGTGGCAGCTCTGTGGAGCAGGGTAACATGGCGGCAGCTCTGTGGAGCAGGGTAACATGGTGGCAGCTCTGTGGAGCAGGGTAACATGGTGGCACGGTGGCAGCTCTGTTGAGCAGGGTAACATGTTGGCAGCTCTGTGGAGCAGGGTAACATGGTGGGAGCTCTGTGTAGCAGGGTAATGTGGCGGCAGCTCTGTGGAGCAGGGTAACATGGCTCTGTGGAGCAGGGAACATGGTGGCATGGTGGCAGCTCTGTGGTGCAGGGTAACATGGTGGCAGCTCTGTGGAGCAGGGTAACATGGTGGCAGCTCTGTGGAGCAGGGTAACATGGTGGCATGGTGGCAGCTCTGTGGAGCAGGGTAACATGGTGGCAGCTCTGTGGAGCAGGGTAACATGGTGGCAGCTCTGTGGTGCAGGGTAACATGGTGGCATGGTGGCAGCTCTGTGGAGCAGGGTAACATGGTGGCAGCTCTGTGGAGCAGGATAACATGGTGGCAGCTCTGTGGAGCAGGGTATTATGGCGGCAGCTCTGTGGAGCAGGGTAATATGGCAGCAGCTCTGTGGAGCAGGGAACATGGTGGCATGGTGGCAGCTCTGTGGAGCAGGGTAACATGGTGGCATGGTGGCAGCTCTGTGGAGCAGGATAACATGGTGGCAGCTCTGTGGTGCAGGGTAACATGGTGGCAGCTCTGTGGAGCAGGGTAACGTGGTGGCATGGTGGCAGCTCTGTGGAGCAGGGTAACATCGTGGGAGCTCTGTGGAGCAGGGTAATATGGCGGCAGCTCTGTGGAGCAGGGAACATGGTGGCATGGTGGCAGCTCAACATGGTGGCATGATGGCAGGTCTGTGGAGCAGGGTAACATGGTGGCAGCTCTGTGGAGCAGGGTAACATGGTGGCACGGTGGCAGCTCTGTGGAGCAGGCTAACATGTTGGCAGCTCTGTGGAGCAGGGTAACATGGTGGGAGCTCTGTGGAGCAGGGTAATGTGGCGGCAGCTCTGTGGAGCAGGGTAACATGGCTCTGTGGAGCAGGGGACATGGTGGCATGGTGGCAGCTCTGTGGAGCAGGGTAACATGGTGGCAGCTCTGTGGAGCTGGGTAACATGGCTCTGTGGAGCAGGGTAACATGGTGGCATGGTGGCAGCTCTGTGGAGCAGGGTAACATGGTGGCAGCTCTGTGGAGCAGGGTAACACGGCGGCAGCTCTGTGGAGCAGGGTAACATGGTGGCAGCTCTGTGGAGCAGGGTAACATGGTGGCACGGTGGCAGCTCTGTGGAGCAGGGTAACATGTTGGCAGCTCTGTGGAGCAGGGTAACATGGTGGGAGCTCTGTGGAGCAGGGTAATATGGCGGCAGCTCTGTGGAGCAGGGAACAAGGTGGCATGGTGGCAGCTCAACATGGTGGCATGATGGCAGGTCTGTGGAGCAGGGTAACATGGTGGCAGCTCTGTGGAGCAGGGTAACATGGTGGCACGGTGGCAGCTCTGTGGAGCAGGGTAACATGTTGGCAGCTCTGTGGAGCAGGGTAACATGGTGGGAGCTCTGTGGAGCAGGGTAATGTGGCGGCAGCTCTGTGGAGCAGGGTAACATGGCTCTGTGGAGCAGGGAACATGGTGGCATGGTGGCAGCTCTGTGGAGCAGGGTAACATGGTGGCAGCTCTGTGGAGCTGGGTAACATGGCTCTGTGGATCAGGGTAACATGGTGGCATGGTGACAGCACAGTGGAGCAGGGTAACATGGCTCTGTGGAGCAGGGTAGCATGGTGGCATGGCGGCAGCTCTGTGGAGCAGGGTAACATGTTGGCAGCTCTGTGGAGCAGGGTAACATGGCGGCAGCTCTGTGGAGCAGGGTAACATGGTGGCATGGTGCTATCTCTGTTTTATTTATTTATATTACCTTTATTTAACTATCTCCCCACCCCCCATCCAGGGTCTGTACTGTGACATCCGCCAGCTGGTGCAGTTCATCAAGGAGTCCCATGGCAACGTGTTCCGCAGGGTGGCACTGAGTGCACTCCTGGACTCGGCCGAGAAAGTGGCCACCACCAAGAAGCCAGAGGAGAAGGAGGAGCCTATCATCAAATCTACAGCATCCAGGAGGTAGTCTACAGAACAAGGACCTCCCACTGGTTGAATCGACGTTGTTTCCATGTCATTTCAACCAAACAAATCTACGTGATGACATTGAATCAACGTGGAAAACTGATTGGATTTTGCAAAAAGTCATCAACATAAGGTCATTTAGTCTTTTTTCACCCAACTTTTTCATTGATTTCACGTTGAATTCACGTTAGTTGACATCTCAAACAAATGTAAATCAAACTAAACATTGAACTGATGTCTGTGCCCAGTGGGTTGGCTCCATAGATATAGAACAACCAATCACAGACATATAAAACTCCACAGCAGGGATATCTGTACGTTGGGGGTGGTCGTGCAGATGGTAGTCGTGCAGATGGTGGTTGTGCAGATGGTAGTCGTGCAGATGGTGGTTGTGCAGATGGTGGTTGTGCAGATGGTGGTTGTGCAGATGTGGTCGTGCAGATGGTGGTTGTGCAGATGGTGGTTGTGCAGATGGAGTAAACCCTGTCTTGTCCTACTGGTACTGACTCTGCTGATAACTTCTTTATTGAGGAAAAATGTACTAAACTGTGATATGTGGTCTCATCTAGCTATTTCACCATGAATCCACTAACTATACATTTTACATTTTAGTCATTTAGCAGACGCAGTTATCCAGAGCAATTTACAGGAGCAATTAGGGTTAAGTGCCTTGCTCATGGGCACATGGACAGGAGTTAGAATCAGCGACCTTTTGGATACTGACCTAACGCTTGTAACCTCTGGCTACCTGCGGTCTGGATAAGACATTCTGCTTATTGACTCACATGTAAATGTAAGGCAATCTGAATAAGAGCACAGTATTTCTCCTAGATGTTGTCCAGGCGGGGCGCTACAAAGGCCCCAAATCAACATCCTGTGCCTGAGAGGTTTAGATAAGCCTTAGTTGCTACTATTGGAGTCTAACCTGGCCCGGGTGGTTCTGACTATACTAGAGCCTTGTCAGGAACAATTAGTTCTGTGTGTCCTTTGTGCAGGTCAGAGGCAGGTGTGTCTGGGGAAAAGGGAGGGCAGCCGTCCACCGCTGCAGACGAGTGCCGCAGCTGCATATCCAGCCGCCCCCCCCCAGACACCAGAGCAGTGAGTACCCCCTCTTCACACACACACACACACACACACACACACACACACACACACACACACACACACACACACACACACACACACACACATATACACATACACACACATACATACATACATCATACATACATACATACATACATACATACATACATACATACATACATACATACATACATACATACACTCACACACACGGTCTTGTACACATTCAAAATCCTATTTCACTAACCTTAACCCAAACACCTAACCCTAGCTCCTAACCCTAACCCTTAACGTAATTCTAACCCTAACACTAATTCTAACCTTAACCCTAAACCCCCTAGAAATAGCATTTGACCTTGTGGGGACCAACAGAATGTCCCCAGTTGTCAATTTCTTTTGTTTACTATTCTTGTGGGGACTTCTGGTTCCTACAAGAATAGTTAAACACGTCCACACACACACAACACACACACACACACAATCACACATATACAGTACCAGTCAAAAGTTTGGACACACCTACTCATTCCAGGTTTTTTCTTTATTTTTACTATTTTCTACAAGAGTGTGCAAAGCTGTCATCAAGGCAAAGGGTGGCTACTTTGAGGAAAATATATTTTGATTTGTTTAACACTTTTTTGATTACTACATGATTCCATATGTGTTATTTCATAGTTTTGACATCTTCACTATTATTCTACAATGTAGAAAATAGTAAAAATAAAGAAAAATCCTTAAACGAGTAGGTGTGTCCAAACTTTTCACTGGTACTCTCTGCATGAATGTACGCCCCACAAAATGTATGTTTGATGAGAACTATTTACTGTCTGTCTGTCTGTCTGTCTGTCTGTCTGTCTGTCTGTCTGTCTGTCTGTCTGTCTCTGTCTCGCTCTCTCTGTCTCGCTCTCTCTGTCTCGCTCTCGCTCTCTCTCTTTCTCCATCCCTCTCTCTCTCTGTCCCCAGTGATGAACAGATTCCGGGGGCTCTGCTGGGCAAGAAGGACTTCTGGAGGAAGATGTTCAAGTCACAGAGTGCTGCCAGCGACACCAGCAGCCTATCAGAGCAGGACACGTCGGAGTGCACCACCGCCCACTCGGGCACCACCACGGACCGACGAACCCGCTCACGCTCCCGACGCATCTCCCTGCGCAAGAAGCTCAAGCTGCCCATCGGTAGGTGGCTGTGCCCCCCACAGAACCACAGCGCCACCCTGTGTCCATCTATGGAAATTATGATTCATTCTAGTGATGTCATCCTCTAAGGGTCATGACAGGCCTGATGGAAGTTTTTTCCGGTAAACTTTCCAAATGTCAATAAAACAAAATACGCTAGACAGGGTGGGATCTTTTTGTCGGTAAAATGAATTATGCGAGAAGTGTCAGTGGAAACGCTATTATGCGCAAATATTGATATTATAACCATAATATTGAAGTAAACTTGGAGTCACACGATGACATGTGACATCCTCCCACTACGACTAGTCAGGAAAGCATACAGTTAATTAGGTTACAGATGTGTTCTGATGAACTTCACAGGGGGGTGAAAGTGCACGTGATGAGCTTGATGCTCCTTTCCAATAAATATCCAGGGTCTTATTCTGGTGACATGATGATCAATGCTTGACTGCCGTTTGACAATTAAAAATAATCTCACTCTTTTGTTCATAATAACCTCATCATGTAGGCTATATGTACGCACACGTGCCAATACAATAGTGGTCACATATAACGCACCATTTTGTGTCAGAAAACCATCAGTAGAGTTGAAAATGCGATGGAAACCCATTTAACCTTTATTTTTTATTCGGTACACAGGAATGACGAAGCGAAAACAGGTTTTTAGAAATGTTTGCACATTTATTAAAAAGGTTCCCAAGAACACAGTGGCCTCCATCATAATTAAATGGAAGAAGTTTGGAACCACCAAGAGCTCCAGAGTTCCTCTGTGGAGATGGGAGAACCTTCCAGAAGGACAACCATCTCTGCAGCACTCCACCAATCATGCCTTCATGGTAAAGTGGCCAGACGGAAGCCACTCCTCAGTAAAAGCCCGCTTGGAGTTTGCTAAAAGGCACCTAAAGGACTCTCAGAACATGAGAAACAAGATTCTCTGGTCTGATGAAAGCACGATTGAACTCTTTGGCCTGAATGCGAAGCGTCACATCTGGTGGAAACAAGCACCTCTCATCACCTGGCCAATACCATCACTATGGTGAAGGATAGTGGTGGCAGCATCAACTTGTGGGGATGTTTTTCAGTGGCAGGGACTGGGAGACTATTCAGAGTCGAGGGAAAGATGAACGGAGCAAATCACAGAAAGATCCTTGATGAGAACCTGCTCCAGAGCACTCAGGACCTGAGACTGGGGCGAAGGTTCACCTTCCAACAGGACAACGACCCTAAGCACACAGCAAAGTCAACGCAGGAGTGGCTTGGGACAAGGCTCTGAATGTCCTTGAGTGGCCCAGCAAGAGCCCGGACTTAAACCCGATCAAGGATCTCTGAAGGGCCCTGAAAACAGCTGTGCCGCGATGCTCCCCTTCCAACCTGACAGAGCTTGAGAGAATCTGCAGAGAAGAATGGGAGAAACTCCCGAAATACAGGTGTGCCAAGCTTGTAGCGTCATACCTAAGAAGACTCAAGGCTGTATAGCTGCTAAATGTGCTTCAACAAAGTATTGAGTAAAGGGTCTGGAAAGCCCATAAAATTGTCAGTGACTCCAGTCACCCAAGTTATAGACTGTTTTCTCTGCTACCGCACGGCAAGCGGTACCGGAGCGCCAAGTCTAGGACCAAAAGGCTCCTCAACAGCTTCTACCCCCAAGCCATAAGACTGTTGAACAATTCATATAATCGCCACCGGACAATTTACAATGACCCCCCCTCTCTTTTGTACACTGCTGCTACACGTTGTTTATTATCTATGCATAGTCACTTCACCCCTACAGTGGCTTGCGAAACTATTCACCCCCTTGGCATTTTTCCTATTTTGTTGCCCTGGAATTAAAATAGATTTTTGGGGGGTTTGTATCATTTGATTTACACAACATGCCTACCACTTTGAAGATGCTAAATATTTTTTATTGTGAAACAAACAGTAAATAAGACAAAAAAACTGAAAACTTGAGCGTGCATAACTATTCACCCCCCCAAAGTCAATACTTTGTAGAGCCACCTTTTGCAGCAATTACAGCTGCAAGCCTCTTGGGGTATGTCTTTATAAGCTTGGCACATCTAGCCACTGGGATTTTTGCCCATTCTTCAAGGCAAAACTGCTCCAGCTCCTTCAAGTTGGATGGGTTCCGCTGGTGTACAGCAGTCTTTAAGTCATACCACAGATTCTCAATTGGATTGAGGTCTGGGCTTTGACTAGGCCATTTCAAGACATTTAAATGTTTTCCCTTAAACCACTCGAGTGTTGCTTTAGCAATATGCTTAAGGTCATTGTCCTGCTGGAAGGTGAACCTCCGTCCCAGTCTCAACTCTCTGGAAGACTGAAACAGGATTCCCTCAATAATGTTCCTGTATTTAGCATCATCCATCATTCCTTCAATTCTGACCAGTTTCCCAGTCCCTGCCAATGAAAAACATCTCCACATCATGATGCTGCCACCACCATGATTCACTGTGGGGATGGTGATCACGGGTGATGAGAGTTGTAGGGTATGCGCCAGACATAGCGTTTTCCTTGATGGCCAAAAAGCTGACCAGAGTACCTTCTTCCATCTGTTTGGGGAGTCTCCCACATGCCTTTTGGTGAACACCAAACATGTTTGCTTATTTTTTTCTTTAAGCAATGGCTTTTTTTCTGGCCACTCTTCTGTAAAGCCCAGCTCTGTGGAGTGCACGGCTTAAAGTGGTCTCATGGACAGATACTCCAATCGGTGCATGTTACAAATAAAGTTTAACTTGATTTAAATACTTATGTAAATGCACTGTATCTGATGGGAAATCGGGCATATTGGACCAATTGTTTGTATGCTGATTTTTGAATATTCACATGAAAATCTGTCACCAATTGGATAGAAACCTAACTACTGACACTGATGTATGATTCATTGAAATTGCAACTTTGTCACTGGATCATTAATGTGTCATTCTCTGTGTTCACTGGAGTGTAGTGATGAACTCGTAGCTGCATCTCTCTAACTTTGTGTTTCAAAGTATATGCTTTGCAAATTTCATGTTTCTGTAGGCTAACTTCATGATTCTGTAGGCTAACTTCATGCTTCTGAAGGCTGACGTCATGTTTCTGTAGGCTGACGTCATGTTTCTGTAGGCTAACGTCATGTTTCTGTAGGCTAACATTATGTAACATCATGTTTCTGTAGTCTAACGTCATGTAGTCTAACGTCATGTTTCTGTAGTCTAACATCATGTTTCGGTAGGCTAACATCATGTTCCTGTAGGCTAACGTCATGTTTCTGTAGTCTAACGTCATGTTTCTGTAGGCTAACGTCATGTAGGCAAACGTCATGTTTCTGTAGTCTAACGTCATGTTTCTGTAGTCTAACGTCATGTTTCTGTAGGCTAACGTCATGTAGGCTAACGTCATGTTTCTGTAGTCTAACGTCATGTTTCTGTAGGCTAACGTCATGTTTCTGTAGGCTAACATCATGTTTCTGTAGGCTAACGTCATGCTTCTGTAGGCTAACGTCATGTTTCTGTAGTCTAACAACATGTTTCTATAGGCTAACATCATGTTTCTGTAGGCTAACGTCATGTTTCTGTAGGCTAACATCATGTTTCTGTAGGCTAACATCATGTTTCTGTAGGCTAACGTCATGTTTCTGTAGGCTAACGTCATGTAGGCTAACGTCATGTTTCTGTAGGCTAACGTCATGTTTCTGTAGGCTAACATCATGTTTCTGTAGGCTAACATCATGTTTCTGTAGGCTAACACCATGTCTTGTTGTACGGGTGATGAGTAGACAATTCACTTAATCTCTTTATGGTCTTCTTTTGTATTCCTTTTGTCCCTAGCATGCCGTGGGACTGTTCACCTTCCAATTACCGTCTCTGTCTTACGTATGTGTGTGTGTGTGTGTGTGTGCTTCACAGACCCTCTTTGTTTGTTTGTTGTGTACAACTGCTCCTATGTGCCTTGTTCTATGACCAAGTATTTTATGCTATTCTGTCTGCATTTGTGTGGATTATAACTTTTATTCCTGTTTATGCTTCTGTGTGTGTGTGTGTGTGTGTGTGTATTCAGTATGTGTTCTGCCAGTATGTGTATGTCTCGATGTATAAGTGTGATGTTTACCCCCTTTGCACTCCTCCCTCCCTCCATTCCTCTGACTGGGGTGGGGTGGGGTGTGTTTGCAGGTAACTGGCTTAAGCGGTCATCTCTCTCTGGGCTGACCGACGGGGTCGAGGACTTGTTGGACATCAGCTCTGTGGACCGACTCTCCTTCATCCGCCAGAGCTCCAAGGTCAGGGGTCACCTACTGACCACAAGGGGTCGTGTCTCTCACAACTGTCTACTTCAGTGCTCTCCAACCCTGTTCCTGGAGAACTACCATTCTGTAGGTTTTCGCTCCAACCCCAGTTGTAACTAACCTGATTCAGCTTATCAACCAGCTAATTGTTGGAATCAGGTGTGCTATATTAGGGTTGGAGTGAAAACCTACAGGACGGTAGCTCTCCGGGAACAGGGTTGGAGAGCCCTGTTCTTACTGCCATGGGCTGATATATAACCTTTTCTCACGACTGAGCTGAGCACACCATGTCCTCTTGTATTGTTACCTGGGCATTTTGATCATTTCTAAAGGATAGACAAGAAAATCAATTTAAATGACAAAATGACTAGTTAGATGGCAGCTTTGTGTTTCTTTTGTTTACAACTTGTTATTTCTGTTTATATATTTATCTTTTTAATGCTACATATTTGTTGTTCTACTGCCGGTGGTGTGGACAGTCTTTTCTCTCTCCACCGCCCCGCCTGCAGGTGAAGTTCACCAGCAACGTGAAGCTGTCAGAGGCCGGCGGGGGAGCGGGGGGCGTGGAGTACGGCCGGGACGAGGAGGAGAATTTCTTCAAGCGGCTCGGTAAATGGCGGTCTGGCAGGCGGAACCCATCCAAGCTTCACCACACAGAAGAGAAAGATGGTAGACCCCCGGGGTGTCCCCTATCACCCCCCGCCCGCTCGCCCCCTCACCCCTCCCGCCTCTCTGTGTGTATGTGCCTGACTGTCCTGTTCCGTCCGTAGTCTGTCCATGGTCTGTCCGTTGGCCTGTCCTGTGCGTCCAGTGCTCTGTACACTCTCTGCCGCCATCTTTCATGCTAGTGGTGTTTGTATGTATTTGTCGGCCATTGCCTGTGCAAGCCCCTGGCAGATTGAGGGGGAGACCCCTAGCCCTATACATGATGCCCTAGACTCATACATGATGCCCTAGACTCATACATGATGCCCTAGACTCATACATGATGCCCTAGACTCATACATGATTCCCTAGACTCATACATGATGCCCTAGACTGATACATGATGCCCTAGACTCATACATGATGCCCTAGACTCATACATGATGCCCTAGGCTCATACATGATGCCCTAGACTCATACCTGATGCCCTAGACTGATACATGATGCCCTAGGCTCATACATGATGCCCTAGGCTCATACATGATGCCCTAGACTCATACCTGATGCCCTAGACTCATACATGATGCCCTAGACTGATACATGATGCCCTAGACTCATACATGATGCCCTAGACTGATACATGATGCCCTAGACTCATACATGATACCCTAGACTGATACATGATGCCCTAGGCTCATACATGATACCCTAGACTGATACATGATGCCCTAGACTCATACATGATACCCTAGACTCATCCATGATGCCCTAGACTGATACATGATGCCCTAGGCTCATACATGATGCCCTAGGCTCATACATGATGCCCTAGACTCATACATGATACCCTAGACTCATACATGATGCCCTAGGCTCATACATGATGCTCTAGACTCATACATGATAGCCTAGACTCATACATGATAACCTAACGTGGGGACATCTCCAGAAGTTATAGTAACCATCAGCTTTTTAAGCAAATGCCCATCTTTTAGCTCACTGGACAGTCCCTTGTCACCTCTGCCCAGTGCCCACACCGACAGGCCCTTATTATACCCCATTGGGTGTTTTTGTCCCCGGGGTCTGTTCCATCCCTGTTTAATGGCAGCCATGTTGAGCTCTTCTCCTGGCCAGAGGAAGCTCCATGGTCCTTCTGCTAGCACGGCACAATCTAGCCATATACGGACACCTCCATGTCCTCCAATGTCCCCATGGATATGAGAGACAGGTAAAGGGACCAGGAGAAGGAGAGAGAGGGACAAGACAGGTAGAGGGACCAGGAGAAGGAGGGAGAGAGGGACAAGACAGGTAGAGGGACAGAGAGAAGGAGGGAGAGAGGGACAAGACAGGTAGAGGGACCAGGAGAAGGAGGGAGAGAGGGACAAGACAGGTAGAGGGGACCAGGAGAAGGAGGGAAATAGACAGGTAGAGGGACAGGGAGAAGGAGGGAAATAGGGACAAGACAGGTAGAGGGAGAAGGAGGGAGAGAGGGACAAGACAGGTAGAGGGAGAAGGAGGGCGAGAGGGACAAGACAGGTAGAGGGACAGGGAGAAGGAGGGAGAGAGGGACAAGGCAGGGAAGAGGAGAGGGGGATAGACGAGGGGTAGAGAGTGGGACTTTAAACACAACATGTGGGGCACATGGTGCTGTAACTGTCTTGTCTTCGTTGAACCACTTATCCCATTATGGATAGAAACCCACAAAATCAAGAAATATTACCATGAAGAGTTACAACAAAGTCATCATATTTGTTGAATGTTGCACATTTCCTAGCTTAATAACCGTATGTCCATCTTTCTCTCCAGCTTCGTTTGTTAAGTGGCTCGATGGTGCTTTTCATTCAATGGATTCAGACATAACCTAATCATGCTATGTTCTATGGGCAGTCTGTTCTCTCGTTCTTTTGTGTGATCATGTTGCTATATGGGTGTGTCATTCATGCCAGCACTCGCAAAGATAATGCCCAGAGCCCTGAGTTTTTCCTGGTTAGATCAGATGGTCAGAAAAACCTCCAGGCTCTAGTTATGCTGTAGAATAGAGGTCCAGGCCCAGATGGCCCTAGTCTGCCCTACTCACCTCTTTTTTCTGTTACTGCTGTTTCTCTGTCTCTCTGTTCTCCCCCATCACTTCCTCCCTCCCCCTTCCTCTTGCTCTCTCTCTCTTCTCCTATCCTCCTATCCCTCCCCTCCTCCTTCCCCTCCCTTTTCCTCCGCTCCCTCCTCCCTCTCTATCTATTGCTGTTCTCCCCCTATCCCTCCCTCCCCTCTCCCTCCTCTCTTTCTCTTTCTCTCCTCTACCCTTCCCCATCCTTCCCATACCTCATCTCCCCTCCCCCTCTCTCTCTCCCGCTCCCTTCCTCCTCCACCAGGGCCCCAGGGGTTCCAGGAGCGCCTGGCAGCCAGCCAGGAGGCCATGAAGAACAAGAACGTGGTGAACCTGGCCGCCATCCGCCAGGGCATGAAACGCTTCCAGTTCCTGTTGAACTGCTGCGAGCCAGGCACCATCCCTGACGCATCCATCCTGGCCGCTGCGCTCGACCTGGTCAGTTACACTGTAGTCTCAGGCTGGAGTTAAATCAAACCGGTCATGTGAATGTTTACACATTGTCTTTGTTTAATTCAGTGTTTTTTAATCCTGTCCTCTGGATTCCCCAGCCTTTCCACATATTTCATCTGTTCCAATACTAGCACATCTTATTCAATGAATCAATGATCAATCAACTGCTGTATAGTACTGTGAGGGGAGTCTACCAGGTAGTAATAAGCATTTTTTACTAGACTCGACCGTTCTGGAATGTTATTTGACAGAGGGAAATATTTGTAAATATTGCAATATGGGATTGATTGAAATAAGATTTCAGGGATCTGACTGGACATTATTGTACTTCCTGGTGTCTGACAGGAAGCTCCCGTGGTTGCCAGAGCCTCCCTGTTCCTGGAGTGCGCCCGCTTTGTCCATCGTTGTAACCGTGGCAACTGGCCCGAGTGGATGAAGGGTCACCACGTGAACATCACCAAGCGGGGTCTGTCTCGGGGACGCTCGCCCGTGGTGGGAAACAAGAGGAACCAGAAGCTCCAGTGGAATGCAGCCAAGCACTTCTGTCAATGGGGAGATGTGAGTGAACTTCTGATGGGATGACCAACTATCAGATGATTCTACTGACCGAGATTGTGTATGAAGATAGGCGCTAATAGTGTGTGTGTGTGTGTGTGTGTGTGTGTGTGTGTGTGTGTGTGTGTGTGTGTGTGTGTGTGTGTGTGTGTGTGTGTGTGTGTGTGCGTGTGCGTGTCTCTGGCCTTCCTCTCCCAGGCCATTGGTACACGTCTCAGTGAGCTGTGCCACTCAGACAGCGAGAGTCCAGCCAACATCCTGGGTTTCATCTACGACGAGGAGACCAAGCGAAGATTGAGAAAGGAGGACGAGGAGGAGGACTACTTAGACGACAGTAAGCCATAGAAAAGGAAAAGTCACTTTAAAAGGAAATATGGTTCACAGAAGAATCTTGTTAATTTGTATTTTGAGTAAACTATCCCTTTAAATTAGCATAATAAGCAAATCCCCATAGAAATCTGTCATTTTAAGCTAGAGATATGTGTTTTTGTCCATTCAATCCACCACATCCGCCAATGTCGCACTTCCACACCTGCCGTCAGACCATGAGGCATCCCGAAAATTGGTCTATAACGTCCGAACGGTTTGGAAAGACGAGACTCTCACGAACAAGATGGTGTTCTCAGTTTTACTCTATGACCCCCACAAGCTTCTTTGGACTCGTCTGAAGTCGGTACAGCCGATCTGCCAACTTCTGTCTGTAGCATCCGAACAGTTAGGTCTACACACTATGACCCCTCTGTGGAAATAATACGTACATGGTGGTTGTTTTGCTGCCCTCACAAGACTTGTCTAGAGGTCCCCTGGTACCAGTTGCAAATATGAATGGAGGTATACTGTATATGGAGACTGTTTAGTGCCAAAACAATGTTCAGATATAGGACAGATACTTCAGGGACCAGCTTCCTTCTGATTGTTGGGGGGGACTGTCTGTTGTTCCATGTAGTGAATCTGTTATTCAATGCGTTTGTATGGGCTAATAGCAGTAAGGCCAAATAAAAACGTTCATCAAATAATTGTTTTCTATATTTTTTTATACTTCAAGGGGTCTTAGATCCTTGGTATGACCTTCTAAAAACAATTCCATATAGCTTAGTAGAACCTCCCCTCTTCGACTCTTATAGGTTAAGCCACATTTTGACCCAATATATCCATCCCCAGATACAGTCAACCCAACAAAATGTGGCTGTCCTTTCGCTCTCAAGATGGCCGCCTGCCAGTTGCTGCTGGAGATCACCACGTTCCTCAGAGAGACATTCCCCTGCCTCCCCCGGCCACGCACAGAGCCCCAAGTGGTCAGTAGGAGAACTTCACTTACTTGACACTTACTCACTACTCTAATGCAATCATATCGCTATAAATCAATTGGTGTGTGTGTGTGTGTGTTCGCGCATATTTGTGTGTCTGTCTGTTCCTATATGTCTGTCCATGTGTGTGTGTATGTCCATGTGTTTGTGTGTGTGTGTCTGTCCGTGTGTGTATGTCTGCGTTGTGTGTGTTTGTAGGATTTGGAGAGCTGTCGATTGAGGCTGGACCCTGAGCTGAGTCAGCACCGTTATGAGAGGAAGATCAGCTTTGCCGGTATCCTAGACGACGAGGACGGCCACGACTCTCTGAACAGCAGCAGCCACACACTCAAGTCGGACACGGCCTGCGACGACAAGAAGGCCCAGGAGCCTCTGGGTAGTTTAGTTCTGCTAAGTTGGCCGTGTCATAAGGGTCCCTGTCAGATGAAAATCTCTAGAACAGAAACTTTTCAGGAAATTGAAAAAAACGGCAATATTTTCTCATTAAGAAACATTTAATTATAAAACTTCAAAAGCTATAAATACATGTTTTTGGTTATAGTAAAAAAAATGTTGGGTGTGGGGTATTTTTGGGGGGGGGAAACAGCTAACTTCCTGCAAAAAAAAAAGTTTTATAATGCTATTCTACATATTTTGTCATGAGGTTATGAGAAATTGTTTCTATCTGTTATCTAATTTCCTGCAATTCTGCACATTTTGTTATCATATGCTATCTGGGGGGCCCACAACCTCCCCCAAACCCCCAAATGGGTTGTGTGCCCCATGGAGGTTGGTGGCCCCAGGGCACATGCCCTACGTGTCCGTTCGGTAATCCGGCCCTGTATGTGTGTGCCTTCTATAAAGTGTTACCAAGATGTTTTAAACCCAGTGTATGGGAAGTATGGGACTTCATGAACCCAGTGAGATTGCGGACTAACCTTTTGAATTCTGCCCGTCCAGTTCCCATCAGGAAGAGTCGTGCCGGGGGCTCTCGCCTGCTGCAGATCAAGGGGGCCAGGAGTTTCAGGGTGAAGAAGGGGGGCTCTCTGTCTTCCATCCGCCGGGCCGGCAGCCTGAAGAGCACCAAGATGTCCCGCCAAGACTCAGAGTCAGAGAACGAGGAGGGACTGCTGTCCCAGAGCAGGGACACTGTCACTGATATAGGTAACAACACAGTAACCACTGATCTCAGATTCCCAACCCCATATCCGAACCTTGACCATTAGGTGGGTGAATAAGATCTGATCTGGTGACAACTTCTACTGCCACCCATACATAGATCTAAACTAATAGATCATCTGATCTATTCTAATCACAGATGTAGGCACCCTAAACCCGATATAGTGCACTACTTTTGGCCAGAGCCCTATGGAGCCCTATTTGCCTACTACTCAGTCATAGTAGTCACTTGTCATTTAACAGATCTGTATCAAAAAGTGATGGATAGCATTCATTGTCATCTGTCCCCTTTGGGTAGTTCACTCAATGGCGAACTATGTTTGTTTGATGGGAGATGCAAAATATCGGATTTCCATGAGGAGTGTCAATGAAGTAAACTGATACAGTATTGTTGTGTGTTGTGACATCACAGGAAGTCCATGGAGCACCAGTGAACCCAGTATTGAGCCAGAGGGTTCAGGAGGCACCGGCGGAGGAGAGGACAACTACCACCGTAACATGTCCTGGCTACATGTAGGTGCTGTGTGTGTGTATGTGTATGCGTACTTTTACGTGCGTACCTACAGTCGTGCATTCAACTTAGCATACTTGTTTGTGACCTGTACAGTGCATTCAAATCAAATCAAAGTTTATTTGTCACGTGCGCCGAATACAACAGGTTACATTTCACCTTACAGTGAAATGCTGAATACAACAGGTTACATTTCACCTTACAGTGAAATGCTGAATACAACAGGTTACATTTCACCTTACAGTGAAATGCTGAATACAACAGGTTACATTGCACCTTACAGTGAAATGCTGAATACAACAGGTTACATTTCACCTTACAGTGAAATGCTGAATACAACAGGTTACATTGCACCTTACAGTGAAATGCTGAATACAACAGGTTACATTGCACCTTACAGTGAAATGCTGAATACAACAGGTTACATTGCACCTTACAGTGAAATGCTGAATACAACAGGTTACATTGCACCTTACAGTGAAATGCTGAATACAACAGGTTACATTGCACCTTACAGTGAAATGCTTACTTACAGGCTCTAACCAATTGTGCAAAGAAAAAAAGGTGTGTGTCTGTAGGTAAGTAAAGAAATAAAACAACAGGAAAAAGACATTTGAAAAATAAGAGTAGCAAGGCTATATACAGACACCGGTTAGTCAGGCTTATTGAGGTAGTATGTACATGTAGATATGGTTAAAGTGACTGCATATATGATGAACAGAGAGTAGCAGTAGCGTAAAAGAGGGGTTGGTGGGTGGTGGGTGGGACACAATGCAGATAGCCCGGTTAGCCACTGTGCGGGAGCACTGGTTGGTCGGCCCAATTGAGGTAGTATGTACATGAATGTATAGTTAAAGTGACTATGCGTATATGCTAAACAGAGAGTAGCAGCAGCGTAAAAGGAGGGGTTGGGGGGAGGGGCACACAATGCAAATAGTCTGGGTAACCATTTGGTTACCTTTTCAGGAGCCTTTTTGTCCTAGACTTGGCACTCCGGTACTGCTTGCCATGCGGTAGTAGAGAGAACAGTCTATGACTGGGGTGGCTGGGGTCTTTTGACAATTTTCAGGGCCTTTCTCTGACACCGCCTGGTGTAGAGGTCCTGGGTGGCAGGCAGCTTTGCCCCAGTGATGTATTGGGCTGTACGCACTACCCTCTGAAGTGCCTTGCGGTCGGAGGCCGAGCAATTGCCGTACCAGGCAGTGATGCAACCGGTCAGGATGCTCTCGATGTTGCAGCTGTAGAACCTTTTGAGGATCTCAGGACCCATGCCAAATCTTTTTACTTTCCTGAGGGGGAATAGGCTTTGTCATGCCCTCTTCACGACTGTCTTGGTGTGTTTGGACCATTCTAATTTGTTGTTGATGTGGACACCAAGGAATTTGAAGCTCTCAATCTGCTCCACTACAGCCCCGTCGATGAGAATGGGGACGTGCTCGGTGCTCCTTTTCCTGTAGTCCACAATCATCTCCTTAGTCTTGGTTACGTTGAGGGATAGGTTGTTATTCTGGTGTAACAGTGTAGGTTCCGTCCCTCTCTTCGCCCCAACCTGGGCTCGAAATTGGGACCCTTGCACACATCAACAACTGACACCCACGAAGCATCGTTACCCATCGCGCCACAAAAGCCGCGGCACCTGCAATGCAAGGGGAAACCCTACTTCAAGTCTCAGAGCGAGCGACGTCACTGATTGAAACGCTATTAGCGCGCACCACCGCTAACTAACTAGCCATTTCATATCGGTTACACTGGCACCACCCGGCCAGGTCTCTGACCTCCTCCCTATAGGCTGTCTCGTCGTTGTTGGTGATCAGGCCTACCACTGTTGTGTCATCAGCAAACTTAATGATGGTGTTGGAGTCATGCCTGGCCATGTAGTCGTGGGTGAACAAGGAGTACAGGAGGGGACTGATCACGAACGCCTGGGGAGCTCCTGTGTTGAGGATAAGCGTGGCAGATGTGTTGCTACCTACCCTCACCACCTGGGGGCGGCCCGTCAGGAAGTCCAGGATCCAATTGCAGAGGGAGGTGTTTAGTCCCAGGATCCTTAGCTTAGTGATGAGCTTTGAGGGTACTATGGTGTTGAACGCTGAGCTGTAGTCAATGAATAGCATTCTCACATAGGTGTTCCTTTTGTCCAGGTGGGAAAGGGCAGTGTGGAGTGCAATAGAGATTGCATCATCTGTGGATCTGTTTGGGCGGTATGCAAATTGGAGTGGGTCTTGAGTTTCTGGGATAATGGTGTTGATGTGAGCCATTACCAGCCTTTCAAAGCACTTCATGGCTGCGGACGTGAGTGCTACGGGTCTGTAGTCATTTAGGCTGGTTGCCTTTGTGTTCTTGGGCACAGGGACTATGGTGGTCTGCTTGAAGCATGTTGGTATTACAGACTCAATCAGGGACATGTTGAAAATGTCAGTGAAGACACCTGCCAGTTGGTCAGCACATGCCGGAGCACACGTCCTGGTAATCCATCTGGCCCCGCAGCCTTGTGAATGTTGACCTGTTTAAAGGTCTTACTCACGTCGGCTACGGAGAGCGTGATCACACAGTCGTCCGGAACAGCTGATGCTCTCATGCATGCCTCAGTGTTGCTTGCCTCGAAGCGAGCATAGACGTGATTTAGCTCGTCTGGTAGGCTCGTGTCACTGGGAAGCTCGCGGCTGTGCTTCACCTGCATACACACGCTATAAAGCTAGCACATTGCCCTCATCAACCCCATTCACCTGACCACACATGCTATAAAGCTAGCACATTGCCCTCATCAACCCCATTCACCTGACCACACATGCTATAAAGCTAGCACATTGCCCTCATCAAGCCCATTCACCTGACCACACACGCTATAAAGCTAGCATATTGCCCTCATCAACCCCATTCACCTGACCACACATGCTATAAAGCTAGCACATTGCCCTCATCAAGCCCATTCACCTGTATACACATGCTATAAAGCTAGCACATTGCCCTCATCAAGCCCATTCACCTGACCACACATGCTATAAAGCTAGCATAATGCCCTCATCAATCCCATTCACCTGACCACACATGCTATAAAGCTAGCACATTGCCCTCATCAAGCCCATTCACCTGTATACACATGCTATAAAGCTAGCACATTGCCCTCATCAAGCCCATTCACCTGACCACACATGCTATAAAGCTAGCACATTGCCCTCATCAACCCCATTCACCTGACCACACATGATATAAAGCTAGCACATTGCCCTCATCAAGCCCATTCACCTGACCACACATGCTATAAAGCTAGCACATTGCCCTCATCAAGCCCATTCACCTGACCACACATGCTATAAAGCTAGCACATTGCCCTCATCAAGCCCATTCACCTGACCACACATGCTTTAAAGCTAGCACATTGCCCTCATCAAGCCCATTCACCTGACCACACATGCTATAAAGCTAGCACATTGCCCTCATCAAGCCCATTCACCTGACCACACATGCTATAAAGCTAGCACATTGCCCTCATCAAGCCCATTCACCTGACCACACATGCTATAAAGCTAGCATATTGCCCTCATCAAGCCCATTCACCTGACCACACATGCTATAAAGCTAGCATATTGCCCTCACCAAGCCCATTCATCCTGTATAACTGTTGCTCTCTCTGTGGTCTTCCTCTGTAGATCATGATTCTGCTGTGCAACCAGCAGAGTTTCATCTGTACCCACATGGAGTTCTGCCACCCACGCTGCTACCAGCACCACAGCCGCTCCTGTGCCCGCCTGGTGCGTGCCATCAAGCTGCTCTACGGGGAGACAGTGGACAGCCTGAGAGAAGACAGTGCAGGGAACATCAGTAGCCGGTCCAAGAAAAACAAGGAGGTGGGTGCAGAGAAGAGTGGACTGAAATGTATTGAAGTGAAGTGATATGGAGTGGTGTGAATTTAAATGTATTGAAGTGATGTGATATGGAGTGGTGTGAATTTAAATGTATTGAAGTGATGTGATATGGAGTGGTGTGAATTTAAATGTATTGAAGTGATGTGATATGGAGTGGTGTGAATTTAAATGTATTGAAGTGATGTGATATGGAGTGGTGTGAATTTAAATGTATTGAAGTGATGTGATATGGAGTGGTGTGAATTTAAATGTATTGAAGTGATGTGATATGGAGTGGTGTGAATTTAAATGTATTGAAGTGATGTGATATGGAGTGGTGTGAATTTAAATGTATTGAAGTGATGTGGTGTGAATTTAAATGTATTGAAGTGATGTGATATGGAGTGGTGTGAATTTAAATGTATTGAAGTGATGTGATATGGAGTGGTGTGAATTTAAATGTATTGAAGTGATGTTATATGGAGTGGTGTGAATTTAAATGTATTGAAGTGATTTGGAGTGAATTGGAATGTTTATTTTTTATTTAACCTATATCTAACTAGGCAAGTCAGTTAAGAACAAATTCTTATTTACAATGACGGCCTACCAGGCAAAAGGCCCCCTGCGGGGACAGGGGCCTGGGATTAAAATAAAAATAAAATATAGGTCAAAACACACATCACGATAAGAGAGACACCACAACACTACATAAAGAGAGACCTACAAGATAACAACATAGCATGGCAGCAACACATGACAACACAGCATGGTAGAAACACAACATGACAAGACAACAACATGGTAGCAACACAACATGGCAGCAGCACATGTATTGAAGTGATGTGATGTGGAGTGGTTTGATGATACTGTAACTGAAGTGACTTGTATTTTCCAATGTCTTCCTCTCTTTGTGTCTCCAGTGGTCAGACAAGTCATGTCTGAGGACCCCGTCTATGAAGAGACGCCCCAAAGACTCCAACACCGAGGGCAAGAAGGACACGGGCATGCTCAAGTACATCCGCAACCAGGTGCTCACCTACAGCCCTCATGCCAACACATGCCCTGATAGCCATAGCATGTGCCAGAGCGTCTGTCTGTCCGTCTGTCTGTTTGGTAGTCTGTCTATCCGTCCGTCAGCCTGTGTGTTTCTCTGTCCATCAGCCTGTCTGTCTGTCTGCCCGTCAGCCTGTCTGTCTGTCCGTCCGTCTGTCTGAAGCAGCGTGTCAACAGATGCCACTGTGTCACCACATGCTTGTTTATCTAGAGCAAGATGCCAACCACATGCCAAGATGTCCTCACCCCACGCCCACACGCTTCTGCCCACTCAAACACATAATCTCTAATTCTACTACTGAAGTAGCATGCTTACTCGCTACGGCCCTCTCAGCCAACTCAAATATATTGCAGAACCAAGGAATACCATACTAATACAAGCTATAGGCCTACAGCAGCAATGGTATGTCCACTAGCATGCTAATGCTAACCCTGGCTGTCTGTGGTCTATGGCCTCTCCCCTCAGGTGATAAGCCTGTCCCTGGCCCCTCTGTCCCTAGCATGCTATACAAGCTATACGCCCATACTAGCAATGCTATCAGATCTCCACCAGCATGCTAATGCTAACCCTTGCTTGCTGTGACCTCTCCCCTCAGGTGATAAGCCTGTCCCTGGCCCCTCTGTCCCTAGCATGCTATACAAGCTATATGCCCACACTAGCAATGCTATCAGATCTCCACCAGCATGCTAATGCTAACCCTTGCTTGCTGTGGCCTCTCCCCTCAGGTGATGAGCCTGTCCCCAGCTCCTCTGTCACTGCTGATCAAGGCGGCGCCCATCCTGACAGAGGACATGTACGCGGACGTCCAGCCTGCAGCCTGGGAGCTCCTGCTGAGTGTGGACGAGCATATGGCTGCCGCTGCAGGTGACTACAGAGAACTGTGGGTGACTGTCATGGATAGCAGGGTTTCTGTTTTAATAATTTATCTTTAATGTCAGTAAACTAGAGTTATTCCAAGCCTATTCTGGTGAGATATTCTGGGCTCCACTCCAAACTCTGAATCTGTGCTCACTGCTTTGCCTCCAGTCTAAAGATAAATGGAAGAGTTTAAAATGTAGTATATTTTTTTTGTCACCACATCTTTCTGTCTCTCTACTCTCTCTCTCTCTCTCTCTCTTTCTCTCTCTCTTTTTCCCTCTCACTCTCTCTTTCTCTCTCACTCACACTGTATATATCTGTCCATCCCCACTTTCTCTCTCACCCCGCCTCACTTTACCTCTCTCTCTCTCTAACCCCCGTCCTCTCACCACTCCCCAGCTGCCATGTTCTTGCTGTGTGCGGTAAAGGTGCCCGACGCAGTGACAGAGATGATGATGGCTGAGTTCCAGCACGCTGAGGCGAGCCAGCGCATCAACTCGGTGTTCAAGTTCTACACGCTGTGGCGCTTCCGCTACCAGGTGTGGCCGCGCATGGAGGAGGGTGCCCAGCAGATCTTCAAGGTGCAGTAGAACCGCAGCCTCTAATACAACAACTGTTAGTCAAAATGAGGAGTTGACAACAGGTGTCCCCCAAGGTTCTATTCTGAGTCCTGTGGCTTTTCATTATTTACATAAATTATCTTGACTCTAAAGTGTAGGCCTCTTTCTAAGTCTCTTGCTTTGTTGAATTATTTGCTCATTAACTAATCATCTATATAATTCTCTATCTTTTAGATCCCTCCGCCCAGCATCAACTTCACCCTGCCCTCACCTATCCTGGGCATGCCCTGTGTGCCCATGTTTGACCCGCCCTGGGTACCCTCCAACACTGGCAGCGTCCAAGACCCAATCAACGAGGACAACTCTGTAAGTCCCGCCGCTGCTGCCTGGATTACTGTCCAATCAGCAGATACTTACAGAATTTACAATGAGCCTAGTGGTAGACCAATTTTTACTATAATCCAAAAGTACACATTTTTCTGACGTTTTAAGTCTGTTGTGGTGTACGGTATTGGTGCATGTATATTGAATTACATGGACATAACACTGTTAATTGAATTGGGATGTGGAGTTGCATCTTTTTTACTGACCTTACTAATGCTACAACTGACCCATTATGCTACAACTGTTATGGTAACACTTGGTACTGTTATCCCAGTGTATTTATTCCTTGTGTTCGCTATGGCACCAGGAAATAAGCTTTAGAGGACTGATAAACAGTACAATATTATGCTACTAAATTGATAGTCGGCCATGACACTTTTTGGCTTAATTTCTTTGTGTTGCTATGCTTTTTTTTTTGTCTAGCATGAAAACCAAAAAACGATGTATTCAGATCACTTGTCATTCAATACTAGATCAGCTCTAGACTGGTCATTGTACTGTCTGAGTACAATAGTCCTGTCTGTTATTTATCAATCTATCAATTGTCTTTGTTTTTAGTTCCCCACATTTATTCAATCAATCTATTCCATAGTAAGTTGTAATTTATGTATGGATGCTTGTTTGGGTGCATCATGGGAAACTGAGTTCATCTTTTGATGACTGAATGAGACAAAATTCAAAGAGATGTCTGTCCATTTCCAGCGGGCAAAAGTTTGGCACATGGGGTCTTAATAATGTCATGTTCTCGTTGTAAACTGGTTTTCTGGTTGAGAAGACATCATATTACCAGATTACAACCAACTGATCTCTGTTACAAGCAGGTAAAGACGTATTTTTCATGACGAAATGAATGCGTCATTGGAAAGACGTTATATTTTGATTGTTATCTGGTCAGATAAGTTTAACACAATGTCCATTATACAACCAGTATACAAGCAGACCATGCATGACGTCATTAAAAGACGTCATAACGACATCATTGCAACCAGTTTTGCCTGCTGGGTTGTCTGACTCTCCCCAAACATTAAGACCTAGGGGGAGGTGCTATACTAGGGGGCCTCGTACGGGCCATTCTGGATACATGCATCTTATACAAGCCACTCCGCGTTTTCTGTATGTAATGCTCGGGCTTCTTTTGGGAAAGCTGCATGTGTTGGTCATTTTGCATGTATATACTATGCATGGCCAATGATGGCCATTTTGTAATTGTTCAAACGTCAACATTTTCACGTCACTCTATCAAACATCCACTGTGATATCTCTGTTGGTGCCGGTTAGAATGCTCAAATGAGCTTTTGCACTGGATATACTCTCCTGATGGATTTGCACATAGTAAGTTTTACTGACAACTATTTACAATGGTAAATAATTGATACCTGTGCATGGTGTAGCTGATCTAGGGTTGCAAAATGTAGTTTACTTTCCCAGAATCCCCAGGATTCCGGCTTTTTCCTCAACATTCCGGAAATGTACAATTTGGGAAAGTTACAACCCTAATCTACAACCATAATAAACCCTAATAATGTTTCCAGTCTTATCAGGAGAATATAACGGCATGTGTCATCCATATATAACTGTCGGGAAGAGACAGATAGTTTACATTACCAAATGTTCACCAGATGCCAGTATTGTAATTGTACTATAAACAGGACCCCCTGAGAATGAGCCTATCCCACAGTCCCCTTCCCTGAGCCTCTGTGTGTCTCTGTTTGTCCTTTCTCTCCCCCACCTCATACACATGGCCAACACACACACATACGTCCTCCCCCACGTCCACCCTCCACACACACACACACACACGTCCTCCCCCACGTCCACCCTCCACACACACACCACCTCTTACAGAAATCTTTCTCGGCGCGGGCCGTGTCGCGCTCCCACCAGCGTGCCGAGCACATCCTGAAGAACCTGCAGCAGGAGGAGGAGAAGCGGCGTCTTGGGCGCGAGGCCAGCATCATCACAGCCATCCCCGTGGCCCAGGAGGCCTGCTACGAACCCACCTGCAGCCCGCCGCCCGAGCAGGAGGAGGAAGGTGGGTGGGACAGCCATGGAGTGCTGGAGACATCTCTCTTTTTTCATTTTCTAAATATTTGTTATTGATTTGAGGTGTTAATTCAAGTGATACAGCCCCTGTCCCATTCAGGAAACCACTGATTCTGACGTAGTTTGGAGAAGCACTAACTGAACTGAACATCTAACAATAAACCAAGAACCTATGTATTTAGGTTTTCTGAGAGTGCTTCAGCCCTCTTCAAAAATAACAAAAACAACAAGCTTATACTGTTGCCCACACCCCAGATAACGGCACTACCATCGACTCCACAACTACAGTGCTTAGTTGTAATACACCTTGAATAATGCAGTCAGTCAGCCAGCAGGTAGTTTCATGTTGCGACTGACTCTGAACCCTCTCCCCCCCGCCAGCAGAAGAAGAGGTCAACCTGGCGTCTCGCCGCATGTCCGTCACTCCGTCCTGCACCTCCAGTAACTCTCACAGGAACTACTCCTTCCGCCGCGGCTCCGTGTGGTCAGTCCGCTCCGTGGTCAGCGCCGAGGGTAAGACTGTGTTACCGTGGCAACCACACACTTGTAGGTGTCATGTTCCAGTATCCATATTAGGATCCCACATAGAATGCATGGCTAGTACATTGCTTCATTCTAAGTGGCATGCTAGTATAGATGTCAGAATGATATTTTGAATGCTGGTCAGATTCAAGTCACATGGCGAGGAATAGGAAAGCAAATCCTCACCTGATAATATCTGATAAAAGCACGATGATAAAATTATGCCTTGACACAGAGCTTGTACATATGGTAACCTTTAACCTGTTGAGGACAGACGTTCCGCTAGCGGAACCCCGTTCCGCCTGCGGAACCCCTAGCTAACAGCCAATGGCATCGCACGGCGC
The DNA here is from genome assembly GCF_901001165.1 of Salmo trutta. NCBI lineage: Eukaryota > Metazoa > Chordata > Actinopteri > Salmoniformes > Salmonidae > Salmo > Salmo trutta. Next base: position 1,846,416 of record NC_042995.1, read on the forward strand.
GAAATACAAAACCAACTAAAATACCACAATTCAATTTTCTCAAACAATCAACTATTTTACACCATTTTAAAGATAAGACTCTCGTTAATCTAACCACATTGTCCAATTTCAAAAAGGCTTTACAGCGAAAGCAAAACATTATATTATGTTAGGAGAGTACATAGACACAAATAATCACACAGCCATTTTCCAAGCAAGCATATATGTCACATAAACCCAAACCACAGCTAAATGCAGCACTAACCTTTGATGATCTTCATCAGATGACACACCTAGGACATTATGTTATACAATACATGCATGTTTTGTTCAATCAAGTTCATATTTATATAAAAAAAACAGCTTTTTACATTAGCATGTGATGTTCAGAACTAGCATACCCACCGAAAACTTGGTGAATTTACTAAATTACTCATGATAAACGTTGACAAAATTAATAACAATTATTTTAAGAATTATAGATACAGAACTCCTTTATGCAATCACGGTGTCAGATTTTAAAATAGCTTTTCGACGAAAGCACATTTTGCAATATTCTGAGTACATAGCTCGGCCATCACAGGCTAGCTATTTTGACACCCACCAAGTTTGGGGCTCACTAAACTCAGAATTATTATTAGAAAAATTGGATTACCTTTGCGGTTCTTCGTCAGAATGCACTCCCAGGACTTCTACTTCAACAACAAATGTTGTTTTGGTTCCAAATAATCCATAGTTATATTCAAATAGCTCTGTTTTGTTCGTGCGTTCAGGTCACTATCCGAAGGGTGACGCGCGAGCGCATTTCGTGACAAAAAATTTCAAAATATTCGATTACCGTACTTAGAAGCATGTCAAACGCTGTTTAAAATCTGTTTTTATGCTATTTTTCTCATAAAATAGCGATAATATTCCAACCGGGCAACGTTGTATTCATTCAAAGGCTGAAAGAAAAAAATGGAGTAGTCTCGTGAACGCGCATCTTAGTCTCACTGTCCCCAGGCTGACCACTTACAAATTCTGCTGCTGTTCTTCGCCCAGAGACAGCAGACACCCCATTCCACTTTCTGGCGGCTTTAGAGAGCCAATGGAAGCCTTAGAAAAGGTCACGTTACAGCACAGATGCTGTATTTTCGATAGAGATGCAACAGAAGGACAACAAATTGTCAGACAGGGCACTTCCTGTATGGAATCTTCTCAGGTTTTGGCCTGCCATATGAGTTCTGTTATACTCACAGACACCATTCAAACAGTTTTAGAAACGTTAGAGTGTTTCCTACCCAAATCTACTATTATATGCATATTCTAGTTTCTGGGAAGGAGTAGTAACCAGATTAAATCGGGTACGTTTTTTATCCGGCCGTGAAAATACTGCCACCTATTCCAAAGAAGTTAACTTCCTATCTACAGTAGAACACCTTCCTAACTACAGTAGAATAGCTTCCTAACTACAGTAGAACACCTTCCTAACTACAGTAAAACACCTTCCTAACTACAGTAGAACAGCTTCCTAACTACAGCAGAACAGCTTCCTAACTACAGCAGAACACCTTCCTAACTACAGCAGAACACCTTCCTAACTACAGCAGAACACCTTCCTAACTACAGCAGAACACCTTCCTAACTACAGCAGAACACCTTCCTAACTACAGTAGAACACCTTCCTAACTACAGTAGAACACCTTCCTAACTACAGCAGAACACCTTCCTAACTACAATAGAATAAGGTGGTAGTGACTCATGGGTTGTTCTTGTCTACTAGATGAGGAGAACACTACGGAGCACACACCCACTCATCACATGCTGCAGCCCCCCCAGGCCGTCTTCCCAGCATGCATCTGTGCTGCCGTCTTACCCATAGTGCACCTGATGGAGGACGGGGAGGTGCGAGAGGACGGTGTGGCAGGTGGGTGGCATCGCTCAACACAATCTGTCATGTACTGTACTAGAGAGACGGAGAGGGAGAGGGGGAGAGGATGAGAACAGAATACATTCTGTACAGGGTGAGATCAGACACCTGTAGATACATTCCGTAGATACCCATAAGGCCACTCTAGAGTCCACTGTAACACAACACATTGCCTTTCAACACAATACACACGGTTGAATAAAATAGAAAAGCAATGTTTCGGTCTGTCCTGATAAAACTCATGATCATTTTCTTATGATCCATTTACCATGATCCTGCAGTGAGTGCAGTGGCCCAGCATATCCTGTGGAACTGTCTGATCGAAGACCCCGCCCTGGTGCTCAGGCACTTCCTGGAGAAGCTCACCGTTAGCAATCGACAGGTAGAGCAGCCGTTGTCCATCAAAATACTCTGCAGTCTCATATGATAGGACCAATAGAATCCTGCCTCTCTTCAGTATGTTGTTCGATCTATGTTGTTATGGACAAAATCTGTTGTTAGTAGACTACCTCCCTGTTTCAAAACGTTTCAAAACATTTTCTCTATACTAAATACAAAAAATGACAGGTGGTTCTTACACAAAAAGAAATTATGAGACAGAACTTTAAAAGTTACTTTTTCTTTTTTCATGTTTTTTTTTCATGCTTTTTACAGCAGGCAGGGGAAAAGTTGTACACAGATGTTTCGGTTTGTATCACCTTCTTCATGTATTGGGTTAAGGTTGTTTAAGGTTGACCGGAATGTTACCTGCTTTTTCCCCCCACTGAACACAATCCCTCATGTTGTTTATGTGTTTTTCTGTTGAGTTTGAATTGACACATGTTTCTATGTGTATCAGGATGAGCTGATGTACATGCTGAGGAAGCTGTTGATGAACATCGGTGACCTCCCGGCCCAGACCTCTCACATCCTCTTCAACTACCTGGTGAGACAAGACATCAGTCAATGTATATCAGACAGTAGCAGTATTGATCAATCTGATGACAAGATTAATGAAGATCTCTCTCTTCCCCCTCTACTTCTCTCTCTCTCTCTCTCTCTCTCTCTCTCTCTCTCTCTCTCTCTCTCTCTCTCTCTCTCTCTCTCTGTGTCTGTCTGTCTGTCTGTCTGTCTGTCTGTCTGTCTGTCTGTCTGTCTGTCTGTCTCTCTCTCTCTCTCTCTCTCGCGTTCCCTCCCTTTCTCGCTCCCCTAGGTGGGGCTGATTATGTACTTTGTGCGTACTCCGTGTGAGTGGGGTATGGATGCCATCTCGGCCACGCTGACCTTCCTGTGGGAGGTGGTGGGCTACGTGGAGGGGCTCTTCTTCAAGGACCTCAAACAGACCATGAAGAAGGAGCAGTGTGAGGTCAAGCTGCTGGTCACTGCATCCATGCCAGGTAAAGGCCATTTTAAAGGTTACTAAAAGGTCATCCCTGCCAGGTAAAGGTCACTGGATGCCAATGGGAGCCCAGTCATTTGACTGTGTTGTATAGTATAATGTTGACTGTTACATGTGGGTAATATAGTAAATCATCTATGTCCTTGCAGGAACCAAGACCCTGGTAGTGCACGGGCAGAATGAGTGTGACATTCCTACCCAGTTGCCTGTGCATGAAGACACTCAGTTTGAAGCCTTGCTCAAGGTAACTTCTCATCATAGAGTTCATCTGCATTCTACAGATCATGACAGAACATTCTTGGGGATACACTGAAGTCGTCCCCAATTCGTTGGCCTCTCTCTTCCCTAACAGGAGTGTTTGGAGTTCTTCAACATTCCCGAGTCTCGGTCGGCACACTACTTCCTCATGGACAAGCGCTGGAACCTCATTCACTATTCCAAGGTTGGAATTCCCATCCATTTCCAAGCGGTGTTATGAACTGTGAGGTTATGTGTAGATGTCTAGAATGACCATGAGAGTGTCTTCTCCATCAGTGACTACATAATGTGCTTTCTGACTGTCTTCCTCAACCTCAGACCTTTGTGAGGGACATCTATCCGTTCAGGAGGTCTGTGTCTCCCCAGCTCAACCTGGTCCACATGCTGCCAGAGAAAGGACAGGAACTCATTCAGAAACAGGTACAGCAGGTGTGCAGTGTGTGTTAGTAGTGTGTTATGTTTCAGGTTTAAAACTCACAGTTAAAGCCACACTGCAATTTGTGCACTACACCAAAGAGTACACACAGTATAAATGACTAAAAATCTCCCAACTGTGGCTTTAACCGTTTGAGAAGTGTCACCTTCTGTTTGTCTGTCCATATCTTTACTGGTGCCTGTCTCAGCCTCTTGTGCGTACTTGTGTCCCCTCCTATCTCTCCCTCCCTCCCCCCTTTCCCTCCCCTCTCTCCCTAGGTGTTTTCCCGTAAACTGGAGGAGGTGGGCCGTGTTCTATTCCTCATCTCCCTGACCCAGAACATGCCGGCCATCCACAAACAGTCCCATGTGTCCATGCTCCAAGAAGACCTGCTCCGCCTGCCCTCCTTCCCCCGCACGGCCATCGACGGAGAGTTCTCTCTCTTCAGCGAGCCACAGGGTAAGACTGGAGTGGACCCTATCTTGAATGGTACCTGAGTGAACAAACAAGACAATAAAGAGAGATGATCAGAGTTGGGGTCAATTCCATTTTAATTCCGGTCAGTTCAGGAAGTACACTGAAATTCCAATTCCAATTCTCTTCAATGCTTTTCAATGAGGACAACTTGGAATTGGAATTTGGTTGACCTTCTGAATTGACTGGAATTGAAAAGGAATTGACCCCAACCCTGGAGATGAGTTGCATTTTAAAATGAAGATGTAATAAAATAAAGTACTGTACTACGTTGTATATCTATGGTGCATCTTCAAACTAGACAACACAGATCACAAAACAAAAGTCTACCAACACTTGGGAAGTATGAACGCTAGATGTTTCAAAAAGTCTTCATTGCAAAGGGGCTTCCATAGTGAGTTAGCCCCATATTGTGCCATCTTCTCCCCAGGCAAGGAGCTCTTCGGCCTGGACACTCTCCACAAAGTCCTGTGGATCAAACTACTAGAAGAGATGTTTCTGGGCATGCCCAGTGAGTACCCGTGGGGGGACGAGATCATGCTCTTCCTGAACGTGTTCAACGGCGCCCTGCTGCTGCACCCCGAGGACAGCGCCCTCCTCAGGCAGTACACGGCTACTGCCATCAACACAGCCGTCCACTTCAACCACCTGTTCTCCCTGAGTGGATACCAGTGGCTCCTCCCCACCATGTTGCAGGTAGGTAGTACAGAGCTAGGATCAGTTTACAGGTCCAGCAGGTTGTTGTTCTCTATTAGAAGCTGAAAATGTGGAACTAATCTTAGATCAGTTTCATGGTGCTACTTCATCCACCTGCTGGGGTTAAAGGTTAGAGATCTAGGATAAATGTAGCCTCCCTAAATCCTAACCCCAACCATTACAGGAAGAAATCACATAACTGGACTTATATCAATGCCACCTTGGCACCATGCCAACCACTGCCCGAATGTTCTCACAAACTGTCGTCATTGTGAGCGGGGCGGCGGGGGGCAGGTAGCCTTGTGGTTAAGAGCGTTGGAACATTAACCGAAAGGTCGCCGGTTTGAATCCCCGAGCCGGCATGGTGGAAAATTGTGCCGTTCTGCTCTTGAGCAAGGCAGTTAACCCCCAACAACAACAACTGCTTCCCAGGCGCCGATGACGTCGATTAGGGCAGCCCCCCGCACATCTCTGGTTCAGAGGGGTTGCGTCAAATGCAGAACACACATTGGTTGAATGCATTCAGTTGTGCAACTGACAAGGCATCCCCTTTCTGTGAGTCAGTCTCACTACATAATATAGCAGTGACTTACAGAAACACAGGCTGGGCTGGGTCAGGCTGGGCTGGGTCAAGCTGGGCTGGGTCAAGCTGGGCTGGGTCAAGCTGGGCTGGGTCAGGCTGGGCTGGGTCAGGCTGGGCTGGGTCAAGCTGGGCTGGGTCAGGCTGGGCTGGGTCAGGCTGGGCTGGGTCAAGCTGGGCTGGGTCAGGCTGGGCTGGGTCAGGCTGGGCTGGGCTGGGTCAAGCTGGGCTGGGTCAGGCTGGGCTGGGTCAGGCTGGGCTGGGTCAGGTTACAGTTGAGTTGAAGCCTGGGAGCAGACCGTTATAGCCACTAGTAACGCATGGTCAATATGTTGACAATGGAACTCTTCTCTGCTTCATAATGGAAGACTTACACAGAGAGCAGTGCAGGTCAATGCCAAATGCAGCTGGATTTATTTAGTCTTGATCTGGGAAATTGTGCTGCTGACAACTCAATGGGCATTGCTCATTTAAATCACAGGATTTGAAAACATGTATAGCATTGAACCCTATATAATAGGCCATGTTTCTTACTAAGCGTTGATATACTCTACTATGTAACATTTGATTGAGTCCTCTACCTCCAGTGGCCTCTGAAAGGGCCCACACAGAATCCTCCTAACAGTTTGTGATGAGAGAAACATTCACATGGGTGCCATGGTGTGAAAGGCAGGACATCAACTATGTTGGCGATATTGATATTAAGTGGTTTCACCTTATTTGTGTTTAATATTGACATTAGTTGTTGTCACGTTATTTGTGTTTAATATTGACATTAGTTGTTGTCACGTTATTTGTGTTTATTATTGACATTAGTTGTTGTCACGTTATTTGTGTTTGATATTGACATTAGTTGTTGTCACGTTATTTGTCTGGGTTTATTTAATTTCTCATAGAAAAACCTACTGATCTAAATGCCTGGTGTTTCCTACTATTTTGTGTGACTGTTGGGCTGCTCTGACTGGAATCAAGGCCAGCTCCGTAACCACTGTAACCACGTAACCACTGTAACCACGTAACCACTGTAACCACGTAACCACGTAACCACTGTAATCACGTAACCACTGTAATCACGTAACCACCGTAACCACGTAACCACTGTAACCACGTAACCACTGTAATCACGTAACCACTGTAACCACGTAACCACTGTAACCACCTTAACCACGTAACCACCTTAACCACGTAACCACTGTAACCACGTAACCACTGTAACCACGTAACCACTGTAACCGCGTAACCACTGTAACCACGTAACCACTGTAACCACGTAACCACTGTAACCACGTAACCACGTAATCACGTAACCACTGTAACCACGTAACCACTGTAACCATGTAACCACTGTAACCACGTAACCACTGTAACCACCTTAACCACGTAACCACCTTAACCACGTAACCACTGTAACCACTGTAACCACGTAACCACTGTAACCACCTTAACCACGTAACCACTGTAACCACGTAACCACTGTAACCACGTAACCACTGTAACCACGTAACCACTGTAACCACTGTAGCGGCGTAGCTGTCGGCCACATTAAGGGGTGCTCTGTGTTGTCTTTGCTGTCACCCGTTGGAGCGATGTTGATGGACATTATGACATCCTCCAGACTTCCCGTGGGCTCAACTAGGCTGGGTAGTAATCAATCAATCAAATGTATTTATAAAGCCTTCTTACATCAGCTGATGTCTCAAAGTGCTGTACAGAAACCCAGCCTAAAACCCCAAACAGCAAGCAATGCAGGTGTAGAAGCACAGTGGCTTCTACACCTGATTTCAAGGTTTTACTGCTAACCTACAAAGCATTACATGGGCTTGCTCCTATAGTATTTAGTATTTATAGCAAATTATTTAAATACTTCAAATAGAAGTAGTTGATTCGGCCACATTATTTGAAAATACTTAAATACACAGTAAATAAATATTTAAAATACAAATACATAAATGCTGATGCCAAGATGCTGCTTCAACCCAGCTCTAGGAGGCCACAGAGATTACAGCCCAAATCCCACAATGAATTCTGAATTGGGCCTAAACATGGTGTTGCAGTATGACATGCCTCCTTACAAGCTCATATGATTTCTCCCTGTAATGTGTTGTAGTCCTAAACCCACTGTAATGTGTTGTAGTCCTAAACCCACTGTAATGTGTTGTAGTCCTAAACCCACTGTAATGTGTTGTAGTCCTAAACCCACTGTAATGTGTTGTAGTCCTAAACCCACTGTAATGTGTTGTAGTCCTAAACCCACTGTAATGTGTTGTAGTCCTAAACCCACTGTAATGTGTTGTAGTCCTATGCTGACTATGAAAGTAACCCACTGTAATGTGTTGTAGTCCTATGCTGACTATGAAAGTAACCCACTGTAATGTGTTGTAGTCCTATGCTGACTATGAAAGTAACCCACTGTAATGTGTTGTAGTCCTATGCTGACTATGAAAGTAACCCACTGCTGAGACAAGGGATAGAGTTCTGCGTCAGACAGTTCTACATCCTGCACCGTAAACCCTTCATCCTCCAGCTGTTTGCCAGCGTGGCCCCACTGCTGGAGTTCACAGTAAGTGTATTTGCATAAGCATCTCTCTGATTCAGAAGGGTTAAATGTGGAAGACATTTGGGTTGAATGCATTCAGTTGTGCAACTGACTAGGTCCCCCCTTATGAGCGTATCTGCGTGTGTTGTCTAACCATGTGACTGTGTCTCCCTCCCAGACGTGCACCAGCACAGGCCTGTCTAAGGGGGTGTCTGCTCAGTGCCTGTTTGACCTACTGGTCTCTCTGGAGGGAGAGACGCGTGATACCCTGGATGCCCTGGAGCTGGTCAAGGCTGAGAAGCCCCTACGATCCCTGGGTAACACCACCACCTCAACCCCCCTGGGTCCCATCGCTCAGGACTATTATATCATTACAGGTTGTGTCTGACATGGCACCCTGTTCAATATCCTGTATGCCATTTATCAGACGCTTCTATCCAAAACCACTTACAGTCATGCATACTTACAGTCATGCGTGCATACATTGTACGTACAGATGGTTCCAGGATTCGAACCCACCATCCTGGAGCTGCAAGCACCATGCTTTCCCAACTGAGCTGCAGTGGACCATTTACCCTATACTGTTCTACCTTTGACTAGCCCACATCGTTTTGCTGGCGTGGATTCCCATTGTTTTAAGAGAGGAGTTGTTTTAATGACAACGTGAGCTGATCAGCAGAAAATAAAATAATAGTTAATAGACTCTTACTAAGGCCTGGAGTTTCTCATTGTCAGGACTCTCCTAGTTAATAGACTCTTACTAAGGCCTGGAGTTTCTCATTGTCAGGTTTCTCCTAGTTAATAGACTCTTACTAAGACCTGGAGTTTCTCATTGTCAGGATTCTCCTAGTTAACAGACTCTTACTAAGACCTGGAGTTTCTCATTGTCAGGTTTCTCCTAGTTAATAGACTCTTACTAAGGCCTGGAGTTTCTCATTGTCAGGTTTCTCCTAGTTATAGACTCTTACTAAGGCCTGGAGTTTCTCATTGTCAGGACTCTCCTAGTTAATATACTCTTACTAAGACCTGGAGTTTCTCATTGTCAGGTTTCTCCTAGTTAATAGACTCTTACTAAGGCCTGGAGTTTCTCATTGTCAGGACTCTCCTAGTTAATAGACTCTTACTAAGACCTGGAGTTTCTCATTGTCAGGACTCTCCTAGTTAATAGACTCTTACTAAGACCTGGAGTTTCTCATTGTCAGGACTTTCCTAGTTAATAGACTCTTACTAAGGCCTGGAGTTTCTCATTGTCAGGTTTCTCCTAGTTAATAGACTCTTACTAAGGCCTGGAGTTTCTCATTGTCAGGTTTCTCCTAGTTAATAGACTCTTACTAAGACCTGGAGTTTCTGATTGTCAGGTTTCTCCTAGTTAATATACTCTTACTAAGGCCTGGAGTTTCTCATTGTCAGGACTCTCCTAGTTAATAGATTCTTACTAAGACCTGGAGTTTCTGATTGTCAGGTTTCTCCTAGTTAATAGACTCTTACTAAGGCCTGGAGTTTCTCATTGTCAGGTTTCTCCTAGTTAATAGACTCTTACTAAGACCTGGAGTTTCTCATTGTCAGGACTCTCCTAGTTAATAGACTCTTACTAAGGCCTGGAGTTTCTCATTGTCAGGTTTCTCCTAGTTAACAGACTCTTACTAAGACCTGGAGTTTTTCATTGTCAGCTTTCTCCTAGTTAATAGACTCTTACTACGGCCTGGAGTTTCTCATTGTCAGGTTTCTCCTAGTTAATAGACTCTTACTAAGACCTGGAGTTTCTCATTGTCAGGACTCTCCTAGTTAATAGACTCTTACTAAGACCTGGAGTTTCTCATTGTCAGGTTTCTCCTAGTTAACAGACTCTTACTAAGACCTGGAGTTTTTCATTGTCAGCTTTCTCCTAGTTAATAGACTCTTACTACGGCCTGGAGTTTCTCATTGTCAGGTTTCTCCTAGTTAATAGACTCTTACTAAGACCTGGAGTTTCTCATTGTCAGGACTCTCCTAGTTAATAGACTCTTACTAAGACCTGGAGTTTCTCATTGTCAGGTTTCTCCTAGTTTTAGACTCTTACTAAGGCCTGGAGTTTCTCATTGTCAGGTTTCTCCTAGTTAATATACTCTTACTAAGGCCTGGAGTTTCTCATTGTCAGGACTCTCCTAGTTAATAGACTCTTACTAAGACCTGGAGTTTCTCATTGTCAGGACTCTCCTAGTTAATAGACTCTTACTAAGGCCTGGAGTTTCTCATTGTCAGGTTTCTCCTAGTTAATAGACTCTTACTAAGACCTGGAGTTTCTCATTGTCAGGATTCTCCTAGTTAATAGACTCTTACTAAGACCTGGAGTTTCTCATTGTCAGGTTTCTCCTAGTTAATAGACTCTTACTAAGGCCTGGAGTTTCTCATTGTCAGGATTCTCCTAGTTAATAGACTCTTACTAAGACCTGGAGTTTCTCATTGTCAGGACTCTCCTAGTTAATAGACTCTTACTAAGGCCTGGAGTTTCTCATTGTCAGGTTTCTCCTAGTTAATAGACTCTTACTAAGGCCTGGAGTTTCTCATTGTCAGGTTTCTCCTAGTTAATAGACTCTTACTAAGACCTGGAGTTTCTCATTGTCAGGTTTCTCCTAGTTATATTCAACAATACAACTTGACTGATAATGGTCATGTTCTTCCTATAGTATATTTTAGGTCCTGAAAGTGCTGCAGCATGAATTCCAGTGGTTCTCTCTGTTTCAGACTTCTGCTATGGTAGTGAGGACCTGGCCTTCTCCATCAGTGAGTCCATCAAGCTGTGTGTGACGGTGGTGGCCTACGCCCCAGAGTCTGTCAGGAGGTGTGCTTTCACATCACTCACCGCTAGCCCTGTATATCAACGTTGTACAGTAGGCTTACTAAATGCTAACGCCCTCTCCTATTTTCCTCTGTGTGTGTTTGTGTTTATGCGTTGCGTGTGTGCACGGTATCAGCCTACAGATGCTGATGGTGCTGGAGGCCCTGGTGCCATGTTTTCTCCAGAAGCTGAAGAGCAACACCATGACCATGGAGTCAGCCTCGGCAGCGCGGGACGAGATCGCCGCCATTGCCGCCCTGGCCACCTCCCTGCAGGCCCTGCTCTACAGCTCAGAGACGCTCACACGGTCAGACACACACACACACACACACACACACACACACACACACACACACACAAGCCGTGCATCTGATAAGCAGATATGGTCCATCATGTCTTTCTAAATGTATGTTCCAAGCCCTAATTGAATGTGACATTTGTCCTTTTTCTCTGCTATCTTCCACCCCTCACCTCCCCTCCCTCCCCTCCCTCCCATCCCACCCCTCCTATCCCCTCTCAGGCCTATGACTGCCCCCCAGTTGAGTCGCTGTGACCAGGGACACAAAGGTGCCACGACTGCCAACCACGCCATGTCTGGAGGGCCCAACACCAGGTGTGGAGTAGCCTTTACACCTGCCGGATTGTGTCCAAAATGGCACCCCTAATGCACTACCTTTGGCCCGAGCCATAGGGCTGTAGTGCACTATATAAGGAAAAGAGTGTTCTTTTGGACATGGTATTGATTTATTTCACGTTCCTTTAAGTCTCTTAAAGAAACTGTACAACGTGGCTGTTATTAACATGTTGTTTTGTTACTTTTCCTAATTCTCTTCATAACTGTAAGACATAAATATAGTGTTGTTTGTTGTTCCTAGATGCTGTTGCCGTAGTGATATCCTAAAGATACCTATGTACAGGTCATCATCACAACAGAAGAAAACAATAGAATATGTCCCATGTGTTTACACCACAGTTGGTACAGATGATCATGTTTCATGGATGCTTGTTTGTGTCGTGTACTCGTGTTGCTTGGTGTCAATGTCAGTCGCCTTGTGTCCGGCATCAGGGACAACCTTCACCTGCTGGAGGAGGGCCAGGGGATGCCTCGCGAGGAGCTGGACGAGCGTATCGCCCGTGAGGAGTTTCGCCGGCCCCGGGAGTCCCTCCTGAACATCTGCACTGAGTTCTACAAGCACTGCGGCCCGCGCCTCAAGATCCTGCAGAACGTGGCCGGGGAACCCCGTGTCACCGCCTTAGAGCTGCTGGACATCAAGTCCCACATGAGGTGAATGGTTGGATTTAGTGCATAGTGTTTCAACCAGGTGGAAACTATCCTCATTCAATGCCCAATGTGCAGCACCCACCTGGGTGAAAGTGGCCACGAATGAGACACACTTTAACCGGGTATGACATCACTATTCACTCAGCTATGGTATGGACGCATACAGGGACCTGATTTGCAGAAACGTTTAGAATTGTGCGTGTGCGATTTCGTGCGTACAATCTGTATGCCTTTTTGTGTGTGGATGAGTGCGGTGTGTGTGTGTATGTAATTCCCTGACTGTGCATGCGGTTGTGCATGTCTATATGATTGCATGTGTGTTTTTGTGTATGATCATTGTGTGTGTGTGTGTGTGTGTGTGGTGGTGTGTTCCCCCAGATTGGCAGAGATCGCCCACTCCCTCCTCAAACTGGCCCCCTACGACAGCCTGACCATGGAGAGCCGAGGCCTGCGGCGCTACGTCACTGGGATGCTGCCCATCACCGATTGGTCGTCCGAGGCCGTGCGGCCCGCCCTCATCCTCATCCTGAAGCGGCTTGACCGCATGTTCAACAAGATCCACAAGATGCCTACGCTCAGGTGCGCTCGCCCACAGGCTCTGTGCTCCAGGTCTGTTGCCGCGCTGCGCGCCCTTTAACCCTTGCTCCTTCACAACCGTACCGTACTGTGGTGTTACAGTGAAGTACCGTACTGTGGTGTTACAGTGGAGTGAAGTACCGTACTGTGGTGTTACAGTGGAGTGAAGTACCGTACTGTGGTGTTACAGTGGAGTGAAGTACCATACCGTACTGTGGTGTTACAGTGGCGTGAAGTACCATACTGTGGTGTTACAGTGGAATGACGTATTGTACTGTGGTGTTACAGTGGAGTGAAGTACCATACTATGGTGTTACAGTGGAGTGAAGTACCGTATTGTGGTGTTACAGTGGAGTGAAGTACTGCACTGTACTGTTACAGTGGCGTGAAGTACCATACTGTGGTGTTACAGTGGAATGAAGTATTGTACTGTGGTGTTACAGTGGAGTGAAGTACTGTACTGTACTGTTACAGTGGCGTGAAGTACCATACTGTGGTGTTACAGTGGAATGAAGTTTTGTACTGTGGTGTTACAGTGGAGTGAAGTACCGTACCGTCCTGTGGTGTTACAGTGGAGTGAAGTACCATACTGTGGCGTTACAGCGGAGTGAAGTACCGTACCATACTGTGGTGTTACAGTGGAGTGAAGTACGGTACTGTGGTGTTACAGTGGGGTGAAGTACTGTACTGTGGTGTTACAGTGGAGTGAAGTACCGTACCATACTGTGGTGTTACAGTGGAGTGAAGTACCGTACCATACTGTGGTGTTACAGTGGAGTGAAGTACCGTACTGTGGTGTTACAGTGAAGTACCATACTGTGGTGTTACAGTGGAGTGAAGTACCGTACCATACTCTGGTGTTACAGTGGAGTGAAGTACCGTACTGTGGTGTTACAGTGAAGTACCATACTGTGGTGTTACAGTGGAGTGAAGTACCGTACCATACTGTGGTGTTACAGTGGAGTGAAGTACCGTACCATACTGTGGTGTTACAGTGGAGTGAAGTACCATACTGTGGTGTTACAGTGGGGTGAAGTACTGTACTGTGGTGTTACAGTGGAGTGAAGTACCGTACCATACTGTGGTGTTACAGTGGAGTTAAGTACCGTACTGTGGTGTTACAGTGGAGTGAAGTTCCGTACTGTGGTATTACAGTGGAGTGAAGTACCATACTGTGGTGTTACAGTGGAGTGAAGTACCGTACTGTGGTGTTACAGTGGAGTGAAGTACCGTACCATACTGTGGTGTTACAGTGGAGTGAAGTACCATACCATACTGTGGTGTTACAGTGGAGTGAAGTACTGTACTGTTACAGTGGAGTGAAGTACCATACTGTGGTGTTACAGTGGGGTGAAGTACCATACTGTGGTGTTACAGTGGAGTGAAGTACCATACTGTGGCGTTACAGTGGAGTGAAGTACCGTTCCATACTGTGGCGTTACAGTGGAGTGAAGTACCGTACCGTACTGTGGTGTTACAGTGGGGTGAAATACCGTACCATACTGTGGTGTTACAGTGGGGGGAAGTACCGTACCGTACTGTGGTGTTACAGTGGAGTGAAGTGCCATACTGTGGCGTTACAGCGGAGTGAAGTACCATACTGTGGCGTTACAGTGGAGTGAAGTACCGTTCCATACTGTGGCGTTACAGTGGAGTGAAGTACCGTACCGTACTGTGGTGAAGTACCGTACTGTGGTGTTACAGTGGAGTGAAGTACCGTACTGTGGTGTTAAAGTGGAGTGAAGTACCGTACCGTACTGTGGTGTTACAGTGGAGTGAAGTACCATACTGTGGCGTTACAGTGGAGTGAAGTACCGTACCGTACTGTGGTGAAGTACCGTACTGTGGTGTTACAGTGGAGTGAAGTACCGTACTGTGGTGTTACAGTGGAGGGAAGTACCGTACCGTACTGTGGTGTTACAGTGGAGTGAAGTACCATACTGTGGTGTTACAGTGGAGTGAAGGACCATACTGTGGTGTTACAGTGGAGTGAAGTACCGTACTGTGGTGTTACAGTGGAGTGAAGTACCGTACTGTGGTGTTACAGTGGAGTGAAGTACCGTACTGTGGTGTTACAGTGGGGTGAAGTACCATAGCTGTAGTCAACTCTGTTCCTAGCCGAGCTGGCTGAACTAGCCAGAGTAATGCACTGCTGCTTCCGTGGGTGTAATTGTCATCGCTGCTGACTGCTCACAGTTTGATTGTGTGTAGTTTGTAAAGTCTCATAACTGCTGAGTTTGGCTCTGCTTATGTGTGTGTCTGTGAGCTCTGCAATGTCATCTGTCAATACGAGTTGCTTTAGGCCCACATAGAGAGTCATCAGAACCTGGACCTGGTTATTGATACCTCTGCTGAGTAGTGATGGGTCAATACAAGCTGCTTTAGACCCACATAGAGAGTCATCAGAACCTGGACCTGGTTATTGATACCTCTGCTGAGTAGTGATGGGTCAATATTATCTGCTTTAGACCCACATAGAGAGTCATCAGAACCTGGACCTGGTTATTGATACATCTGCTGAGTAGTGATGGGTCAATATTATCTGCTTTAGACCCACATAGAGAGTCATCCGAACCTGGACCTGGTTATTGATACCTCTGCTGAGTAGTGATGGGTCAATACAAGCTGCTTTAGACCCACATAGAGAGTCATCAGAACCTGGACCTGGTTATTGCTACCTCTGCTGAGTAGTGATGGGTCAATATTATCTGCTTTAGACCCACATAGAGAGTCATCAGAACCTGGACCTGGTTATTGATACCTCTGCTGAGTAGTGATGGGTCAATATTATCTGCTTTAGACCCACATAGAGAGTCATCAGAACCTGGACCTGGTTATTGATACCTCTGCTGAGTAGTGTTGGGTCAATATTATCTGCTTTAGACCCACATAGAGAGTCATCAGAACCTGGACCTGGTTATTGATACCTCTGCTGAGTAGTGATGGGTCAATATTATCTGCTTTAGACCCACATAGAGAGTCATCAGAACCTGGACCTGGTTATTGATACCTCTGCTGAGTAGTGATGGGATTATCTATTTAATAGCCTGTCCAAACGAAACGTTTTCAAAATGCGAAATTATAGTGTGATATTTTGTTAAGTGTGTTGTGTTTGTAGTGGATGTGTGTATCAGAGGAGGCTGGTGGGAGGAGCTATAGGAGGAAGGGCTCATTGTAATGGCTGGAATGGAATAAATGGAATAGTATCAAACACATGGAAACCAAAAGTTTGACTACATTCTTCTATAGCTCCTCCCATCAGTCTCCTCTGCTGTGTATGTTTATGAGCGTGATTAGTAAATGAACGTGTGTGTGTGTGTGTGTGTGCAAGCCTGTCTGTGCGTGTGTGTGTGTTTATACTGATTGCGTGTGTGTCTGTCCTACAGGAGACAGGTGGAGTGGGAGGCGGCCAGTAGTCTGATTGAAGGTATCTGTCTGACTCTCCAGCGTCAGCCAATCATCTCCTTTCTCCCTCACCTCCGCTCCCTCATCAACGTCTGTGTCAACCTGGTGAGGCGTGCTCACACACACACACACCTCAAATACTCACTGTGCTGTGACTTAACTATGATGTTGCTTGTTTGCGCATGTGTGTGTGTGTGTGTGTGTGTTTGTGTGTGTGCGTGCCCTTGTGTGTGTGTGTTTCTCAGGTGATGGGGGTAGTAGGCCCCTCCAGTGTGGCTGATGGGCTGCCCCTGCTCCACCTGAGCCCGTATCTGTCCCCCCCTCTACCCTTCAGCACGGCAGTGGTCCGCCTGGTGGCTCTGCAGATACAGGTGAGACTACTCAGGCCAAGAACTAACCTCTGGGTTACTGTGTGTGTGTGTGTGTGTGTGTGTGTGTGTGTGTGTGTGTGTGTGTGTGTGTGTGTGTGTGTGTGCGTGCGTGCGTGCGTGTGTGTGTGTGTGTCATAATGAAACATTTATCTTGTTCTCTTTCCTGATTGACAGGCTTTGAAGGATGACTTCCCCCTGAGCCATGTGATCTCCCCCTTCACCAATCAAGAGAGGCGAGAGGGCATGCTGCTCAACCTGCTGATTCCATTCGTGCTGACAGTGGGTTCAGGGAGCAAAGGTCAGAGCCCAGGGTTAAGAGTTCTAATACCACCAAACTGTGGGTGTATGTATGCATACGTGGATCTGAATTAATGGCTGTGTTTCAGGCAGACTTGAATGTCACCTTGCAGTCACCTGCTAGAACTCACAGCGCCTGGATAGATGTTAAAAATATCACTGCATCATACAGTGCCTTCAGAAAGTTTTCAGACCCCTTGACTTTACAGCCTTATTCAAAATTGTATTAAATTGTTTTTTTCCCTCATCAATCTACACATAATACCCCATAATGACATAATACCCCATGTGTGTAGATTGCTGACGATTTTTTTCAATTTAATCCATTTTAGAATAAGGCTGTAACATAACAAAATGTGGAATACTTTCCGAAGGCACTGTATATAACAATATGATGCTCGCCTGCACCAACGATGACCTGGCACCTAACGATTAGTTGATATGTGTTGCACAACTGCAATGTAGTCAGCCTTGAACGCAACCTGTGTGTGTGTGTGTGTGTGTGTGTGTGTGTGTGTGTGTTCCACCCTATCCAGACTCCCCACACCTGGAGCAGCCTGAGGTCTCTCTGCTCCTGCAGACGGTCATCAACATCCTCCTCCCCCCACGCATCATCAGCACGTCCCGGACCAAGAACTTCATGCTGGACACCTCCCCCGCCCACTGCTCCACCCCGGGGGACCAGGGCAAGGACCTGAGGAGAGAGGGCCTGGCCGAGTCCACCAGTCAGGCTGCATACCTGGGTAGATATAGACTTATGCAGACTTAGACTATTTAAATGTAGACTATATGCTGACTAGACCGGGCGAGCGTGTGCGTCTGCCATCGTGCGCATGTGTTGATTTTGTCCAGCTACACCAGACGTGATCAGAACTCGCAGGTTGAAATATCAAAACAAACTCTGAACCAACTATATTAATTTGGGGACAGGTCGAAAAGCATTAAACATTCATGTCAAATTAGCTAGCTAGCTTGCTGTTGATAGCTAATTTGTCCTGGGATATAAACATTGGGTTGTTATTTTACCTGAAATGCAAAAGTGGGAAAGTATTCAGACCCATTAAATGTTTCCACATTTTGTTACATTACAGCCTTATTCTAAAATTGATCAAATAGTTTTTTTCCTCATCAATCTACACACAATAACACATAATGACAAAGCAAAAATACGTTTTTAGACATTTTTGCAAATTTATTAACAAATAAAAATGGAAATATTACATTTACATAAGTATTCAGACCCTCTACTCAGTACTTTGTTGAAGCACCTTTGGCAGCGATTACACCCTCGGGTCTTCTTGGGTATGACGCTACAAGCTTGGCACACCCACACCCACAATTTGCCCAGTATCGTCCGGGTTTGACCAGGGTAGGCCGTCATTGTAAATAACAATTTGTTCTTAACTGACTTGCCTAGTTAAATAAAGGTTAAATAAATAAAATAAAGAAATGTAAATAACACCTGTATTTGGGGAGTTTCTCCCAGCCTTCTCTGCAGATCCTCTTAAGCTCTGTCAGGTTGGATGGGGAGTGTTGCTGTACAGCTATTTTCAGGCCTCTCCAAAGATGTACGATCGGGTTCAAGTCCAGGCTCTGGCTGGGCCACTCAAGGAAATTCAGAGACTCCTGCATTGTCTTCTCTATGTGCTTAGGGTCGTTTTCATGTTGGAAGGTGAACCTTCGCCACAGTCTGAGGTCCTGACCTCTGGAGCAGGTTTTCATCAAGGATCTCTCTGTACTTTGCTCCATTCATCTTTGCCTCGATCCTGACTAGTCTCCCAGTCCCTGCCGCTGAAAAACATCCCCACAGCATGATGCTGACACCACCAGGCATCACCGTAGGGATGGTGCCAGGTTTTCTCCAGACGTGACCCTTGGCATTCAGGCCAAAGAGTTCAATCTTGGTTTCATCAGAACAGAGAATCTTGTTTCTCACGGTCTGAGAGTCTTTAGGTGCCTTTTGGCAAAGTCCAAGTTGGCTGTCATGTGCCTTTTACTGAGGAGTGGCTTCCATCTGGCCACTCTACCTTAAAGGCCTGATTGGTGGAGTGCTGCAGAGATGGTTGTCCTTCTGGAAGGCTCTCCCATCTCTACAGAGGAACTCTGGAGCTCTGTCAGAGTGATCATCAGGTTCTTGGTCACTTCCCTGACCAAGGCCCTTTTCTCCCAATTGCTCAGTTTGGCCGGAGTGGCCAGCTCTAGGAAGAGTCTTGGTGGTTCCAAACTTCTTCCATTTAAGAATGATGGAGGCCACGGTGTTCTTGGGGACCTTCAATGCTGCAGAAATGTTTTGGTACCCTTCCCCAGATGTGTGCCTCGACAAAATCCTTTCTCTGAGCTCTACGGACAATTCCTTTGACCTCATGGCTTGGTTTTCGCTCTGACATGCACTGTCAACTGTGGGACCTTATATAGACAGGTGTGTGCCTTTCCAAATCATGTCCAGTCAATTGAATTTACCACAGGTGGACTCCAATCAAGTTGTAGAAACATCTCAAGGATGATCAATCGAAACAGGATGCAGCTGAGCTCAATTTCGAGTCATAGCAAAGGGTCTGAATTCTTATGTAAATAAGGTATTTCATTTTTTTCCTTCGCTTTGTTGTTATGGGGTATTGTTTATAAATGACTGAGAAAAATAATTATTTAATCCATTTTAGAATATGGCTGTAATGTATCAAAATGCGGAAAACGTCAAGGGGTCTGAATACTTTCCGAAGGCACTGTATATGCTCTTAAAAAGAGGAGATGGGAGAGGCGGGATTTGTAGCGCGTTGTGCGTCACAAATAGAACCATTTCTATTTCAGTGCCTGGCTACGCAGATGCTCGTTGACGCGCGCAAGCAGTTTGGATGCAAGAATTGAATAACGTGTATGTGTACATTTATTTTGCTGCGCTGGCGCATGTAACACAAGCAATGTGGTCAGCATATTACACTTAGAACTTACATTTATTTTAAGGGAACTTTATTTTCCCTGCGATAGACTAACGTCCTGTCCAGGGAATGTACTGGTACATCAAGATGCCTCACGCTACAGAAACAGGAGATAGACTAGCGTCCTGTCCAGGGGGTGTACTGGTACATCAAGATGCCTCACGCTACAGAAACAGGAGATAGACTAGCGTCCTGTCCAGGGGGTGTACTGGTACATCAAGCTGCCTCACGCTACAGAAACAGGAGATAGACTAGCGTCCTGTCCAGGGGGTGTACTGGTACATCAAGCTGCCTCACGCTACAGAAACAGGAGATAGACTAGCGTCCTGTCCAGGGAGTGTACTGGTACATCAAGCTGCCTCACGCTACAGAAACAGGAGATAGACTAGCGTCCTGTCCAGGAGGTGTACTGGTACATCAAGCTGCCTCACGCTACAGAAACAGGAGATAGACTAGCGTTCTGTCCAGGGGGTGTACTGGTACATCAAGCTGCCTCACGCTACAGAAACAGGAGATAGACTAGCGTCCTGTCCAGGGGGTGTACTGGTACATCAAGCTGCCTCACGCTACAGAAACAGGAGATAGACTAGCGTCCTGTCCAGGGGGTGTACTGGTACATCAAGCTGCCTCACGCTACAGAAACAGGAGATAGACTAACGTCCTGTCCAGGGGGTGTACTGGTACATCAAGCTGCCTCACGCTACAGAAACAGGAGATAGACTAACGTCCTGTCCAGGGGGTGTACTGGTACATCAAGCTGCCTCACGCTACAGAAACAGGAGATAGACTAACGTCCTGTCCAGGGGGTGTACTGGTACATCAAGCTGCCTCACGCTACAGAAACAGGAGATAGACTAGCGTCCTGTCCAGGGGGTGTACTGGTACATCAAGCTGCCTCACGCTACAGAAACAGGAGATAGACTAACGTCCTGTCCAGGGGGTGTACTGGTACATCAAGCTGCCTCACGCTACAGAAACAGGAGATAGACTAACGTCCTGTCCAGGGGGTGTACTGGTACATCAAGCTGCCTCACGCTACAGAAACAGTAGATAGGTTGCTGCTCCTATGAGCCGTTCTGGCTCGTACAAACCAAGACTTGTGCATTGCTATTTAGACTTAGACTTACATTTAGAACTTCCATTTTTTCTGAGGGAACTTTGTTCTGTAGGGTTCTGATTTAGGTTCCAGTGGCAGAGTGGGATGATGAGGTGCTGAATGACAGTGAATGTCTGGTTAAAAGATGTAGGAGCTGATGGTTGTTGATAGAGGTGGTGTTTCTGGCTCTTTGTCTTGTTCTCCCGTTATTTTATCTCTCTCTTTTCCCCTCACCCTCCCTTTCTAATTTTCTCTCCTCCCTCTGCTTTCTCTTCCTCCTTTTCTCACCATCGCTTTCTGACTCCTCACTTTCTGTCTTTCTATCCTCCCCCTCTCTCCCCCTCTCTCTCCCCCTCCCCTCACTCTCCTCCCTCTCTCTCCCCCTCTCTATCTCCCCCTCCCCCCTCTCTCTCCCCCTCTCTCTCCCCCTCCCCTCACTCTCCTCCCTCTCTCTCCCCCTCTCTATCTCCCCCTCCCCCCTCTCTCTCCCCCATCTCTCTCCCCACTCTCTCTACTCCCTCCCTCCTCCCTCTCTCTACCCCCTCCTCTCCCCTCCTCCCTCTCTCTACCCCCTCTCTCTATCTCCCCACTCTCTCTACACCCTCCCCTCCTCCCCCTCTCCCCTTCTCTCTCCCCACTCTCTCTACACCCTCCCCCTTTCCCCCACTCTCTCTACCCCTCCCCCCCCCCTCTCTCCCCCATCTCTGTCCCCACTCTCTCTACCCCCTCCTCTCCCCTCTCTCTCCCCTCCTCCCACACTCCTCCCACTCTCTCCCCCAGCTCTAAAAGTGGTGTTGGTGTGTTTTGAGCGGCAGCTGGGGAACCAGTGGTATCGCCTCAGTCTGCAGGCCAAGGAGATGTCTCTGAGGAAGGTGGGAGGCCTGGCCTTCTGGGACTTCATAGATTTCATAGTGCGTACTCGGATTCCCATCTTCGTCCTGCTGCGCCCCTTTATCCAGTGCAAGGTAGGAGCAGTATTATACTGTACCCTCCATTTTGTGTAGTATTATACTGTACCCTCCATTCTACTACCCTGTATAGTATTATACTGTACCCTCCATTCTGTATAGTATTATACTGTACCCTCCATTCTGTGTAGTATTATACTGTACCCTCCATTCTGTATAGTATTATACTGTACCCTCCATTCTGTATAGTATTATACTGTACCCTCCATTCTGTATAGTATTATACTGTACCCTCCATCCTGTATAGTATTATACTGTATCCTCCATTCTACTACCCTGTATAGTATTATACTGTATCCTCCATTCTACTACCCTGTATAGTATTATACTGTACCCTCCATTCTGTGTAGTATTATACTGTACCCTCCATTATACTACCCTGTATAGTATTATACTGTACCCTCCATTCTGTATAGTATTATACTGTTCCCTCCATTTTACTACCCTGTATAGTATTATACTGTACCCTCCATTCTGTATAGTATTATACTGTACCCTCCATTCTGTATAGTATTATACTGTACCCTCCATTATACTACCTTGTATAGTATTATACTGTACCCTCCATTCTGTATAGTATTATACTGTACCCTCCATTATACTACCCTGTATAGTATTATACTGTACCCTCCATTCTGTATAGTATTATACTGTTCCCTCCATTTTACTACCCTGTATAGTATTATACTGTACCCTCCATTCTGTATAGTATTATACTGTACCCTCCATTCTGTGTAGTATTATACTGTACCCTCCATTATACTACCCTGTATAGTATTATACTGTACCCTCCATTCTGTATAGTATTATACTGTTCCCTCCATTTTACTACCCTGTATAGTATTATACTGTACCCTCCATTCTGTGTAGTATTATACTGTACCCTCCATTCTGTGTAGTATTATACTGTATCCTCCATTCTGTGTAGTATTATACTGTACCCTCCATTCTGTGTAGTATTATACTGTACCCTCCATTCTGTGTAGTATTATACTGTACCCTCCATTCTGTATAGTATTATACTGTACCCTCCATTCTGTGTAGTATTATACTGTATCCTCCATTCTGTGTAGTATTATACTGTACCCTCCATTCTGTGTAGTATTATACTGTACCCTCCATTCTGTGTAGTATTATACTGTTCCCTCCATTTTACTACCCTGTATGGTATTATACTGTACCCTCCATTCTGTATAGTGTTATACTGTACCCTCCATTTTACTACCCTGTATGGTATTATACTGTACCCTCCATTATACTACCCTGTAGAGTATTATACTGTACCCTCCATTCTGTATAGTATTATACTGTACCTTCCATTCTGTATAGTGTTATACTGTACCCTACATCCTGAATAGTATTTTACTGTATCCTCCATTATACTACCCTGTATAGTATTATACTGTACCCTCCATTCTGTATAGTATTATACTGTATCCTCCATTCTACTACCCTGTATAGTATTATACTGTACCCTCCATTTTGTATAGTATTATACTGTACCCTCCATTCTACTACCCTGTATAGTATTATACTGTACCCTCCATTCTGTATAGTATTATACTGTACCCTCCATTCTGTGTAGTATTATACTGTACCCTCCATTCTGTATAGTATTATACTGTACCCTCCATCCTGTATAGTATTATACTGTATCCTCCATTCTACTACCCTGTATAGTATTATACTGTATCCTCCATTCTACTACCCTGTATAGTATTATACTGTACCCTCCATTCTGTGTAGTATTATACTGTACCCTCCATTATACTACCCTGTATAGTATTATACTGTACCCTCCATTCTGTATAGTATTATACTGTTCCCTCCATTTTACTACCCTGTATAGTATTATACTGTACCCTCCATTCTGTATAGTATTATACTGTTCCCTCCATTTTACTACCCTGTATAGTATTATACTGTACCCTCCATTCTGTATAGTATTATACTGTACCCTCCATTCTGTATAGTATTATACTGTACCCTCCATTCTGTATAGTATTATACTGTTCCCTCCATTTTACTACCCTGTATGGTATTATACTGTACCCTCCATTCTGTATAGTATTATACTGTACCCTCCATTCTGTATAGTATTATACTGTACCCTCCATTCTGTATAGTATTATACTGTTCCCTCCATTTTACTACCCTGTATAGTATTATACTGTACCCTCCATTCTACTACCCTGTATAGTATTATACTGTACCCTCCATTCTGTGTAGTATTATACTGTACCCTCCATTATACTACCCTGTATAGTATTATACTGTACCCTCCATTCTGTGTAGTATTATACTGTACCCTCCATTATACTACCCTGTATAGTATTATACTGTACCCTCCATTCTGTGTAGTATTATACTGTACCCTCCATTATACTACCCTGTATAGTATTATACTGTACCCTCCATTCTGTGTAGTATTATACTGTACCCTCCATTCTACTACCCTGTATAGTATTATACTGTACCCTCCATTCTGTGTAGTATTATACTGTACCCTCCATTCTGTATAGTATTATACTGTACCCTCCATTCTGTGTAGTATTATACTGTACCCTCCATTCTGTGTAGTATTATACTGTACCCTCCATTCTGTATAGTATTATACTGTACCCTCCATTCTGTATAGTATTATACTGTACCCTCCATTCTGTGTAGTATTATACTGTACCCTCCATTATACTACCCTGTATGGTATTATACTGTACCCTCCATTCTGTGTAGTATTATACTGTACCCTCCATTATACTACCCTGTATAGTATTATACTGTACCCTCCATTCTGTGTAGTATTATACTGTACCCTCCATTCTGTGTAGTATTATACTGTACCCTCCATTCTGTGTAGTATTATACTGTACCCTCCATTATACTACCCTGTATAGTATTATACTGTACCCTCCATTCTGTATAGTATTATACTGTACCCTCCATTCTGTGTAGTATTATACTGTACCCTCCATTCTGTGTAGTATTATACTGTACCCTCCATTATACTACCCTGTATAGTATTATACTGTACCCTCCATTCTGTATAGTATTATACTGTACCCTCCATTCTGTGTAGTATTATACTGTACCCTCCATTCTGTGTAGTATTATACTGTACCCTCCATTCTGTATAGTATTATACTGTACCCTCCATCCTGTATAGTATTATACTGTACCCTCCATTCTGTATAGTATTATACTGTACCCTCCATTCTGTGTAGTATTATACTGTACCCTCCATTATACTACCCTGTATAGTATTATACTGTACCCTCCATTCTGTATAGTATTATACTGTACCCTCCATTCTGTATAGTATTATACTGTACCCTCCATTCTGTATAGTATTATACTGTACCCTCCATTCTGTGTAGTATTATACTGTACCCTCCATTCTGTATAGTATTATACTGTACCCTCCATCCTGTATAGTATTATACTGTACCCTCCATCCTGTATAGTATTATACTGTTCCCTCCATTTTACTACCCTGTATAGTATTATACTGTACCCTCCATTCTGTGTAGTATTATACTGTACCCTCCATTCTGTATAGTATTATACTGTACCCTCCATTCTGTATAGTATTATACTGTACCCTCCATTATACTACCCTGTATAGTATTATACTGTACCCTCCATTATACTACCATGAAAAGTGTGTATCCTCCAACCCTCTAGTGTTCCCCTCTATATACCTCTTCCTCTTTGTTTTTCCTAGGTCGAGAATCACAGAATCCTTTATTCATCTCTCTCTGTCTCTCTCGCTCTTCTTCTCTCTCTCTCTCTCCCCTCTCTCTCTGTCTAACTCTCTCTCTCTCTCTCTCTCCCTCTTACTCTCTCTCCCTCTCTCTCTCTCCCTCTTACTCTCTCTCCCTCTCTCTCTCTTTCTCCCTCGCCATCTCTCTCTCTCTCTCTCTCTCTCTCTCTCTCCCTCGCTATCTCTCTCTCTCTCTCCCTCTATCTCCCTCGCTCTCCCTCTTACTCTCTCTCCATCTCCATCTCTCTCTCTAACTATCTCCCTCTCTCTCAATTCAATTCAAGGGGCTTTATTGACATGGGAAATGTGTTAACATTGCCAAAGCAAGTTAGGTAGATAATATACAAAAGTGAAATAAACAATAAAAATCAACAGTAAACATTACACATACAGAAGTTTCAAAAGAATAAAGACATTACAAATGTCATATTATGTATATATACAGTGTTGTAACGATGTACAAATGGTTAAAAAACACAAGGGAAAATAAATAAGCATAAATATGGGTTGTATTTACAATGGTGTTCGTTCTTCACTGGTTGCCCTTTTCTTGTGGCAACAGGTCACAAATCTTACTGCTGTGATGGGACACTGGTATTTCACCCAGTAGATATGGGAGTTTATCAAAATTGGGTTTGTTTTCGAATTCTTTGTGGATCTGTGTAATCTGAGGGAAATATGTGTCTCTAATATGGTCATACATTTGGCAGGAGGTTAATAAGTGCTGCTCAGTTTCCAACTCATTTTGTGGGCAGTGTGCACATAGCCTGTCTTCTCTTGAGAGCCATGTCTGCCTACGGCGGCCTTTCTCAATAGCAAGGCTATGCTCACTGAGTCTGTACATAGTCAAAGTTTGAGTCAGTCACAGAGGTCAGGTATTCTGCCACTGTGTACTCTCTGTTTAGGGCCAAATAGCATTCTAGTTTGCTCTGTTTTTTTGTTAATTCTTTCCAATGTGTCAAGTAATTATCTTTTTGTTTTCTCATGATATGGTTAGGTCTAATTGTGCTGCTGTCCTGGGGCTCTGTGGGGTGTGTTTGTGTTTGTGAACAGAGCCCCAGGACCAGCTTGCTTAGGGGACTCTTCTCCAGGTTCATCTCTCTGTAGGTGATAGCTTTGTTATGGAAGGTTTGGGAATCTCTTCCTTTTAGGTGGTTGTAGAATTTAACAGCTCTTTTCTGGATTTTGATAATTAGCGGGTATCGGCCTAATTCTGCTCTGCATGCATTATTTGGTGTTTTACGTTGTACACTGAGGATATTTTTGCAGAATTCTGCATGCAGAGTCTCAATTTGGTGTTAGTCCCATTTTGTGAATTCTTGGTTGGTGAGCGGACACCAGACCTCACAACCATAAAGGGCAATGGGTTCTATAACTGATTCAAGTATTTTTAGCCAGATCCTAATTGGTATGTTGAATTTTATGTTCCCTTTGATGGCATAGAATGCCCTTCTTGCCTTGTCTCTCTCGCTCTCTGCTCTCTCTCTTTTCGTGCTCTCTTCTTCTCCCGTTCCCTTCATCTCCTTCCTCTTTAACCCCTCCCAGCTCCTGACCCAGCCAGCTGACTCCCAGGAGGAGATCACGGCCCGCCACCACATCGCTGACCAGCTGGAGCGGCGCTTCATCCCCCGCCCCCTCTGCAAGAGCTCCCTGTTCGCAGAGTTCAACAACGAGCTGAAGATCCTCAAGGAGGCCGTGCACAGTGGCTCTGGTTGGTAACCCACAGTTTAGTACACTAGTTATTAGTAGAGTAGCTGTTAGTGCACTACCCATTAGTACACTACCCCCGTTAGTGCACTACCCATTAGTACACTACCCGTTAGTGGACTATCCATTAGTACACTACCCATTAGTACACTACACATTAGTGGACTACCCATTAGTTCACTACCCGTTAGTTCACTACCCATTAGTTACTACCCATTAGTTACTACCCATTAGGCCACTACCCGTTAGTTCACTACCCATTAGTACACTACCCATGAATACACTACCCATTAGTACAATACTCATTTGTGGACTACCCATTAGTGGACTACTCATTATTACACTACCCATTAGTGAACTACCCATTTGTGGACTACCCATTAGTTACTACCCATTAGTACACTACACATTAGTATACTACCCATTAGTTTACTACCCATTAGCACACTACACATACTACCCACTACCCATTAGCCACTACCTATTAGCTCACTACCCGTTAGTGGACTACCCATTAGTGGACTACCCATTAATACACTACCCATTAGTGGACTACCCATTAGTACACTACCCATTAGTACACTACCCATTAATACACTACCCATTAGTGGACTACCCATTAATACACTACCCATTAGTGGACTACCCATTAGTACACTACCCATTAGTGGACTACCCATTAATACACTACCCATTAGTGGACTACCCATTAATACACTACCCATTAGTACACTACCCATTAGTGGACTACCCATTAATACACTACCCATTAGTGGACTACCCGTTAGTGGACTACCCATTAATACACTACCCATTAGTGGACTACCCATTAGTGGACTACACATTAATACACTACCCATTAGTGGACTACCCATTAATACACTACCCATTAGTGGACTACCCATTAGTGGACTACCCATTAATACACTACCCATTAGTGGACTACCCATTAGTGGACTACCCATTAATACACTACCCATTAGTGGACTACCCATTAGTTTACTACCCATTACGCTACTACCCATTAGTACACTACCCATTAATACACTACCCATTAGTACACTACTCATTTGTGGACTACCCATTAGTTACTACCCATTAGTGGACTACCCATTAGTTACTACCCATTAGTTACTACCCATTAGCGCACTACCCATTAGTTACTACCCATTAGTACACTACCCATTAATACACTACCCATTAGTACACTACTCATTTGTGGACTACCCATTAGTGGACTACCCATTAGAACACTACCCATTAGTGAGCTACCCATTAGTGGACTACCTGTTAGTACACTACCCATTAGTCAACAACCCGTTAGTTCACTACCCATTAGTGCACTACCCATTAGTATACTACCCATTAGTTCACTACCCATTAGCTCACCACCCATTAGTATACTACCCGTTAGTTCACTACCCGTTAGTTTACTACCCATTAGTTCACTACCCATTAGTTCACTACCCATTAGTTCACTACCCATTAGTGCACTACCCGTTAGTACGCTACCCAAATGCCATGTTAACCTGTCGTTATTAAATGACAGGTTATGATAAGAGATGTGTCTGTTCATGCCCCCTCCTGCCCACAGCGTACCAGGGCAAGACGTCCATCAGTACAGTGGGCACGTCCACCTCTGCCTACCGCCTGTCGCTGGCCACCATGTCCCGGTCCAACACGGGCACGGGCACAGTGTGGGAGCAGGAAAGCCAGCCGTCACGCCAGCCCTCTCAGGACACGCTGAGCCGCACCGACGAGGATGACGAACAGGAGCAGGAAGAGAGTCAGACACCCCTCCTACTACTATCACAACCACTATCACTCTATCACTGAGTCAGATACCCCTCCTACTACTATCACTACCACTATCACTATCACTGAGTCAGATACCCCTCCTACTACTATCACTACCACTATCACTATCACTGAGTCAGACACCCCTCCTACTACTATCACTACCACTATAACTCTATCACTGAGTCAGACACCCCTCCTACTACTATCACTACCACTATCACTGAGTCAGACACCCCTCCTACTACTATCACTACCACTATCACTATCACTGAGTCAGACACCCCTCCTACTACTATCACTGAGTCAGATACCCCTCCTACTACTATCACTACCACTATCACTATCACTGAGTCAGACACCCCTCCTGCCTACTATCACTACCACTATCACTGAGTCAGACACCCCTCCTACTACTATCACTACCACTATCACTATCACTGAGTCAGACACCCCTCCTACTACTATCACTACCACTATCACTATCACTGAGTCAGACACCCCTCCTACTACTATCACTACCACTATAACTCTATCACTGAGTCAGACACCCCTCCTACTACTATCACTACCACTATCACTATCACTGAGTCAGACACCCCTCCTACTACTATCACTACCACTATCACTCTATCACTGAGTCAGACACCCCTCCTACTACTATCACTACCACTATCACTCTATCACTGAGTCAGACACCCCTCCTACTACTATCACTACCACTATAACTCTATCACTGAGTCAGATACCCCTCCTACTACTATCACTACCACTATCACTCTATCACTGAGTCAGATACCCCTCCTACTACTATCACTACCACTATCACTATCACTGAGTCAGACACCCCTCCTACTACTATCACTGAGTCAGATACCCCTCCTACTACTATCACTACCACTATCACTATCACTGAGTCAGACACCCCTCCTACCTACTATCACTACCACTATCACTGAGTCAGACACCCCTCCTACTACTATCACTACCACTATCACTGTCACTGAGTCAGACACCCCTCCTACTACTATCACTACCACTATCACTATCACTGAGTCAGACACCCCTCCTACTACTATCACTACCACTATAACTCTATCACTGAGTCAGACACCCCTCCTACTACTATCACTACCACTATCACTCTATCACTGAGTCAGATACCCCTCCTACTACTATCACTACCCCTATAACTATATCACTGAGTCAGATACCCCTCCTACTACTATCACTACCACTATAACTCTATCACTGAGTCAGATACCCCTCCTACTACTATCACTACCACTATCACTCTATCACTGAGTCAGATACCCCTCCTACTACTATCACTACCACTATCACTATCACTGAGTCAGATACCCCTCCTACTACTATCACTACCACTATCACTGAGTCAGACACCCCTCCTACCACTATAACTCTATCACTGAGTCAGATACCCCACCTACTACTATCACTACCACTATCACTATCACTGAGTCAGATACCCCTCCTACTACTATCACTACCACTATCACTGAGTCAGATACCCCTCCTACTACTATCACTACCACTATCACTCTATCACTGAGTCAGACACCCCTCCTACTACTATCACTACCACTATAACTCTATCACTGAGTCAGACACCCCTCCT
The DNA here is from genome assembly GCF_901001165.1 of Salmo trutta. Lineage (NCBI taxonomy): Eukaryota > Metazoa > Chordata > Actinopteri > Salmoniformes > Salmonidae > Salmo > Salmo trutta. Next base: position 1,877,293 of record NC_042995.1, read on the forward strand.
ACTACTATCACTACCACTATCACTGAGTCAGATACCCCTCCTACTACTATCACTACTACTATCACTCTATCACTGAGTCAGACACCCCTCCTACTACTATCACTACCACTGTCACTCTATCACTGAGTCAGACACCCCTCCTACTACTATCACTACCACTATCACTCTATCACTGAGTCAGACACCCCTCCTACTACTATCACTACCACTATAACTCTATCACTGAGTCAGATACCCCTCCTACTACTATCACTACCACTATCACTCTATCACTGAGTCAGACACCCCTCCTACTACTATCACTACCACTATCACTCTATCACTGAGTCAGACACCCCTACTACTACTATCACTACTACTATCACTCTGTCACTGAGTCAGACACCCCTCCTACTACTATCACTGAGTCAGATACCCCTTCTACTACTATCACTACTACTATCACTCTATCACTGAGTCAGATACCCCTCCTACTACTATCACTACTACTATCACTCTATCACTGAGTCAGATACCCCTCCTACTACTATCACTACTACTATCACTCTATCACTGAGTCAGACACCCCTCCTACTACTATCACTACTACTATCACTCTATCACTGAGTCAGACACCCCTCCTACTACTATCACTCTTATCACTGAGTCAGATACCCCTCCTACTACTACTACTACTACTACTACTACTATCACTCTATCACTGAGTCAGACACCCCTCCTACTACTATGACTACCACTATCACTCTATCACTGAGTCAGACACCCCTCCTACCTACAACTACTACTACTACTATCACTACCACTATCACTCTATCATTGAGTCAGACACCCCTCCTACCTACAACTACTACTACTACTATCACTCTGTCACTGAGTCCGACACCCCTCCTACTACTATCACTACCACTATCACTGAGTCTGACACCCCTCCTACTACTATCACTACTACTATCACTATCACTGAGTCAGACACCCCTCCTACTACTATCACTACTACTGTCACTCTATCACTGAGTCAGACACCCCTCCTACTACTACTACTACTACTACTACTACTATCACTCTATCACTGAGTCAGACACCCCTCCTACTACTATCACTACTACTATCACTCTATCACTGAGTCAGACACCCCTCCTACCTACAACTACTACTACTACTATCACTACTACTATCACTCTATCACTGAGTCAGACACCCCTCCTACTACTATCACTACTACTATCACTCTGTCACTGAGTCCGACACCCCTCCTACTACTATCACTACCTCTATCACTGAGTCTGACACCCCTCCTACTACTATCACTACTACTATCACTCTGTCACTGAGTCAGACACCCCTCCTACTACTATCACTACCACTATCACTCTATCACTGAGTCAGATACCCCTCCTACTACTATCACTACCACTATCACTATCACTGAGTCAGACACCCCTCCTACTACTATCACTACCACTATCACTCTATCACTGAGTCAGACACCCCTCCTACTACTATCACTACCACTATCACTCTATCACTGAGTCAGACACCCCTCCTACCGACTACGATCACTCTATTTTCTCTAAGGCTGTATTCCAATATCCACTAGCATATCACATAGAATCCATGCCTAATACATTGATTCATTGTAAATGCTATTGTAGATATAGGATGTTTAATTGAGTACAGGTTTCAAACCAAAGTACGATACCTGTCAATCCCAGCGGTCAAAAGAGTATGATGACTTCCTTGTTGTTGGACATGTGAAATGTTTTGAGATTTTTTAAAGGTCCAATGCAACTGACAATGACCTGTTATTGGCAGAGAGATTTGGAGCTCTCTTTTTTATTGGTCTATTAGCTAATTTACCACATGGTGATTTCCCCATGGAAGGCCAAAACTCCAACCCACCAAAACAGGCTTAAATTTCAAGAGGTCTTTTCAAATAGCACTTACACTAAAAGGGCATTATCATAGCCTTCACAATATTATTCCAAACTCAGTGTTGAATTATATACTAACCAAAAATATAAATGCAACATGCAACAATTTCAAAGATTTTATGAAGTTACAGTTCATATAAGGAAATCAGTCAATTGAAATAAATTAATTAGGCCCTAATCTATGGATTTCACATGACTGGGCCCTCCCAGGCCCACCCACTGGGGAGCCAGGACCAGCCAATCGGAGAGTTACTGCCAAATTCTCTAAACGACATTGGATGCTGCTTATGGTAGAGAAATGAACATTCAATTCTCTGGCAACAGCTCTGGTGGACATTACTGCAGTTAGCATGCCAGCACCCACCCTCAAAACTTGAGACATCTGCGGCATTGTGTTGTGTGACAAAACTGCACATTTTAGAGTGGCCTTTTATTGTCTCCAGCACAAGGTGCACCTGTGTAATGATCATGCTGTTTAATCAGCTTCTTGATATGCCACACATGTCAGGTGGATGGATTATCTTGGCAAAGAAGAAATGCTCACTAACAGGGATGTAAACAAATTTGAGAGAAATAAGCTTTTTATGCGTATGGAACATTTCTGGGCTCTGTTATTTCAGCACATGAAACATGGGACCAACACTTTACATGTTGCGTTTATATTTTAGTTCAGTGTATATAAAACAAAGAAAAGTCACGTTTTTGACTGCACTGGGCCTTTAATGAATTGTATCTCCACTTTCATATTGTCTGTTTCTCTCCCTCTTTCTCTCTTTCTCCCTCTTTCACTATCTGAATGGTGTCTGGTTGCATGTTTGGGTTTGCCTCCATGTCATTTTCAACCCCCACTCCCCCCACCCTACACTGGGTCTTTTGATCGCCCCCTTTCCTCCCTCTCTCTCTGTCCCTACCTCCTTTCCTCCCTCTCTCTCTGTCCCTACCTCCTCCCCTACCCCTCTCTCTCTCCATCCCCTCCTCTCTCTTCTCTAGATGACTCTATCAGTATTCCCAGTGTGGTGAGTGAACATGAGGTCTTCCTGCCCAGGCTCATCACCCAGCGACGCTTTTCTAGTCACGCCACGGGCAGCGCCCAGCCTGAACCCAGCACCCGCAGCACCATGCTGCCCAGCCACAGGTAACACACACACACACACACACACACACACACACACACACACACACACACACACACACACACGTACACACACACACACACACGTACACACAACCCTACACACACACACCCCTACACACACACGCACCCCTACACACACACACCCCTACACACACACCCCTACACACACACACACACCCCTACACACACACACACGTACACACAACCCTACACACACACACCCCTACACACACACGCACCCCTACACACACACCCCTACACACACACACACACACACACACACACACCCCTACACACACACACACACACACACCCCTACACACACACACACACACACACACACCCACACACATACCCCTACACACACCTCTACACACACTCACACACACACCCCTACACACACACACAACCCTACACACAAAACCCTACCCCTACACACACACACACACACATCCACACTGGATTGTACTATGACTTTCCACACATCACCACGTTCAGTACATGTAAAACACCGTCACTTCAGAAGACACAATCACAGTCATACTATTTGTGTTGTTTCAAGCTATTTATTTGTGTTTATTTGTGTACCCTCTTCTGGAGAACAGTATGCTAGATGAACAGACAGGAAGTGAGGAATGCTACAAGTCATAGTAGTTTTAGCAGCGAGATTGGCTGCGTTATTATCTAAGCATAGTCACTTTAATAACTCTACATGTACATATTACCTCAACTAACCGGTGCCCCTGCACTTTGACTCTGTACCGGTACCCCCTGTATATAGCCTCCACATTGTTATTTTTAATTATTTGTTACTTTTATTCCATACTTTTTTTTAGGTATTTTTCTGAAAACTGCATTGTTGGTTAAGGGCTTGTAAGTAAGCATTTCACTGTAAGGTCTATAGCTGTTCTATTCGGCGCATGTGACAAATACTATTTGATTTGATTTTGTTTGAATACTTTAAAAACACACCCTTCCTGCCAAGGATTTCTTCAAGTAAGGGAGGAAGGATGCGTATTTAGAGTATTCAAGCAGGGCCCTAGATCAATGGAAAGTTCCTGACAAGCTGATCCAGCTACCGTGCTATAGGAGAGCCATCCGAGGAAGGGCCTTGGACATGGGGCAGCATGCTCTCCTCTCTCCCTAAACCCCTTCTCCCCTTCCTGCCCCCTCCTCTGCAGTGAACCCAATGTGCTAGATGAGTCTCAAGGACTGGAAGAGGGTAACCTGTCTAGGTACAGTGTCACGTCACAGCCCCCCTGTGTGTTGCGTCTCTCTGTGCAGTTTGGGGGAGGCTCGGCCAGTCGGACGGCCTCCTCTGACTTCTTCGTTTTCCTCACTCATTATCTCATCCAATCAAAACCGCCGTTGGTCTATCACCCTTCCTCTTCGTATAGGTCTAATGTAACGTAGTCTCTCGTTCCCCCTCGTAGCTATCCGCACTGATCCACCCACCCATCTCAAGTCATCCGCTGTTGCCTCTTTAACCCTTTAAGTCCCTGGGCGGTGTGAGGACGCTGGGGAGCCAGTGGTCATGTGTCTCAGCAAGCTCAGTCCATCGGTGCCATCATGGTCTTCATACTGTTTCAGGCTTTTCACTGTTCAAATTGGACGTCCTCTCCAGGATACCAATCTGTGGGGCATATGGGGTATTGGAGTGGCAATCGATCAATGAAATGACGATAACGTTACCAGATAGATTCATGTTCTAGTTCAGTGCACTGGTAATATGGTACGAGCTGTCTACATAAGAACACAGATCACTCCAGACCTCATAACCCCCTTTGTGTTTTGGTGTATTCTTGTGCTGTAATTGGGTGTGTCGGTGTGGTATGCAGTGGAGTGATTGGGTGAGTGGGGAGAGATGGGAAGAATGGAAGGAGCAGTGGACAGACACACGTCCTCTTGACTCTCCTATGTGTCTCAGTGAAAGAGAGAGTTCATTAGGAGAAGCACAACCTCTGTGTTGTACTGATTGGTTTTGTCTGTCTGTCTCTGCATGTCTATCTGTCTGTCTCTGTCTGTCTCTGCATGTCTGCATGTCTGTCTCGCTGTCTCTACATGTCTGTCTGTCTGTCTCTGTGTCTCTGTGTCTGTCTCTCTGTCTGTCTGTCTGGTTGGGTTGTGTAGGGTGGCCAGTGTGCAGAGTGAACCAGGCCAGCAGAACTTCTTGAACCAACCTCCGCTGGGACGCAATAGAGGACTGAGACAGGTGAGGGTAGTCTTAAAGGTGGAACTTGGAATTTGGAAATAAATAGCTCCTTTTAAGTTTATTGAGAAAATATTTGTTTTTTAAATGCATTGTTCTCAATTATTGAATTGGAATTTCAGTTTACTACCTGAATTGACTAACTTCAATTAACCCTGGTTTATAAGTTTTGTTTTTCATTTGGTGTGTGCGGCGGGTGTATCGGGGTGCGGTGGGGTGTACCAGGGTGCGGCGGGGTGCGGCGGGGTGTATCGGGCTGCGGCGGGGTGTATCGGGGTGCGGCGGGGTGTATCGGGGTGCGGCGGGGTGTACCAGGGTGTATCGGGGTGTGGCGGGGTGTATCGTGGTGTGGCGGGGTGTATCGTGGTGTGGCGGGGTGTACCAGGGTGTATCGGGGTGTGGCGGAGTGTATCGTGGTGTGGCGGGGTGTGCCAGGGTGTATCGGGGTGTACCAGGGTGTATCGGGGTGCGGCGGGGTGTATCGGGGTGTATCGAGGTGTATCGGGGTGCGGCGGGGTGTATCGGGGTGCGGCGGGGTGTATCGGGTTGCGGCGGGGTGTATCGGGGTGTGGCTGAAGCAATGAGTGAAGTATTTTAAGGGCAGCAGTGCATATTGAACACACAACAAAACCCCTCCCCATTTCCCGGGTCGTTCAGTACAGCACCGTTACCGCTTCATTGAATGTTCCATTAAATTTTTTGCTTACTGAACGCAGCCCTGGTCTTGTCACATGGTCAGGGAAAACGATGTCCCTAATTGTGGATAATGATGAAGAGGCTATCCCCATTGACATTCACGGTGGAAATGAAATTTGGATTGGGTTGATTGATATTTCAATGCAGTTGCGACGCCCCCTGCTGTCTCTTCCGAAGAGTGAGGCGCGAGGACCAGGTCGCTCTGGAGCCCGACTCTCCACCACCCGCAGGAGCATCCAGCCCAAGAACAAACCTCTGGGTAACTGTGTGTGTGTCTGTTGTGTGAGAGAGATTGTGTAACTATAGCAAACTTGCCCTACACTTCAGATCAAGCACACTGCAGTTCACATTCAGACCTTGTGATATTAACTATTAATACTCAGTATTTGCTCATGAACGTATCTCTGACAATCTGATTCCTCCAACTGTGTTGACTTGAACTGACATGTACCAATCCTCCTCATTCACAACCGTTGTCTCTGTTCCAATGTGTCTTTATCCCGTCACCTCCGACCCCAATAACTGACTCTGTTCATTCTGTGTTCTGTTTATGCCTTTGTTTCGATTCGAAATAAAGAAACTTTATTGGACTGCGAAGGTGAGACACCTATTCTTCCCCCCCTCTCCTCTTGCAACGTAACAACGCCCTCTCTCTGAAACCTCTCACCTGATACGTTGCTCTGCATGTCTGTCTTGCATCCCCCCCTCGCTCCCGCCCCCTCCACTCCTCTCCCTCACCCCTGGTAGTGGTAATGTGTCAGCTGGTCCCCAAGGTGGCGCTGTGATGGACTGTGTATGTGATGACTGTGATGTCTCCTCAGCAACCCACGGGTGGGACCAGAAAAGGGTGGTCACCTTCACGGAGGGCCAGCAGGCTCAGGCAAAGTCCCCCGACCCCGGTGGCGCCAATGCGCACCCAGAGGGCAGGAAGGCCAGCCCGGCCCCTGCCATCGCTCCCCCTGCTGCCCCTGGGGCCTCATCCTCAGCCACCATCAAAGCTGACCTCCACAGCCCTGCCAAGAAACAGGTACGACTGGGGGAAGTAAGGATATTTTATGACGTTGTTGATTCTCACAGGCTTCTGTAGTTTGTATCATGTTTACTTGGTAAGAAGGTATGCAGAACGGCCATTTTGCATAGCTTACGTTCCTAGGGTGTAAATTATGTTTAAAGTGATAATCCACTCCAGACATGAAACTCATGAAACTCCTCTCATTGTGGTGCTCTATAAGTGGGTAAAATAACTATTTGATTATTTAATTTGTAAGTGGTTTGTCTAGGAAATGTTATTTTATTTGAAATCAGGAAATCATTTTGTAACGCATCATCACGATAAGGTTCTCGTCACTGGAGATAAGGAATATCATATTTCATAAAGTTTTTAAAACAACTATCTGCACTCCATATCGCCAAATCAGCCAATAGATGGTATGGAACTAAATAGTGAAACAAATGATTCAACTCAGTTTCTTCTTCAACTACCATCACGCAATGCCCATTTCTCCTCTCCCTGGCCTGTGTCTGTTTCTCCTCTCCCTCCTCTCCCTGGCCTGTGTCTGTTTCTCCTCTCCCTCCTCTCCCTGGCCTGTGTCTGTTTCTCCTCACCCTCCTCACCCTGGCCTGTGTCTGTTTCTCCTCTCCCTCCTCACCCTGGCCTGTGTCTGTTTCTCCTCACCCTCCTCACCCTGGCCTGTGTCTGTTTCTCCTCACCCTGGCCTGTGTCTGTTTCTCCTCTCCCTGGCCTGTGTCTGTTTCTCCTCTCCCTCCTCTCCCTGGCCTGTGTCTGTTTCTCCTCACCCTCCTCACCCTGGCCTGTGTCTGTTTCTCCTCACCCTGGCCTGTGTCTGTTTCTCCTCTCCCTGGCCTGTGTCTGTTTCTCCTCTCCCTGGCCTGTGTCTGTTTCTCCTCTCCCTCCTCTCCCTGGCCTGTGTCTGTTTCTCCTCTCTCTCCTCTCCCTGGCCTGTGTCTGTTTCTCCTCTCCCTCCTCGCCCTGGCCTGTGTCTGTTTCTCCTCACCCTGGCCTGTGTCTGTTTCTCCTCTCCCTCCTCACCCTGGCCTGTGTCTGTTTCTCCTCACCCTCCTCACCCTGGCCTGTGTCTGTTTCTCCTCTCCCTGGCCTGTGTCTGTTTCTCCTCTCCCTCCTCACCCTGGCCTGTGTCTGTTTCTCCTCACCCTCCTCACCCTGGCCTGTGTCTGTTTCTCCTCACCCTCCTCACCCTGGCCTGTGTCTGTTTCTCCTCTCCCTGGCCTGTGTCTGTTTCTCCTCTCCCTCCTCACCCTGGCCTGTGTCTGTTTCTCCTCACCCTCCTCACCCTGGCCTGTGTCTGTTTCTCCTCACCCTCCTCTCCCTCCTCACCCTGGCCTGTGTCTGTTTCTCCTCTCCCTGGCCTGTGTCTGTTTCTCCTCACCCTGGCCTGTGTCTGTTTCTCCTCTCCCTCCTCTCCCTGGCCTGTGTCTGTTTCTCCTCACCCTGGCCTGTGTCTGTTTCTCCTCTCCCTCCTCACCCTGGCCTGTGTCTGTTTCTCCTCACCCTCCTCACCCTGGCCTGTGTCTGTTTCTCCTCTCCCTCCTCTCCCTGGTCTGTGTCTGTTTCTCCTCTCCCTCCTCACCCTGGCCTGTGTCTGTTTCTCCTCTCCCTGGCCTGTGTCTGTTTCTCCTCTCCCTCCTCACCCTGGCCTGTGTCTGTTTCTCCTCTCCCTCCTCACCCTGGCCTGTGTCTGTTTCTCCTCTCCCTCCTCTCCCTGGTCTGTGTCTGTTTCTCCTCTCCCTCCTCTCCCTGGCCTGTGTCTGTTTCTCCTCTCCCTCCTCTCCCTGGTCTGTGTCTGTTTCTCCTCTCCCTCCTCACCCTGGCCTGTGTCTGTTTCTCCTCTCCCTCCTCTCCCTGGTCTGTGTCTGTTTCTCCTCTCCCTCCTCACCCTGGCCTGTGTCTGTTTCTCCTCTCCCTCCTCACCCTGGCCTGTGTCTGTTTCTCCTCTCCCTGGCCTGTGTCTGTTTCTCCTCTCCCTCCTCACCCTGGCCTGTGTCTGTTTCTCCTCACCCTGGCCTGTGTCTGTTTCTCCTCTCCCTCCTCACCCTGGCCTGTGTCTGTTTCTCCTCTCCCTCCTCACCCTGGCCTGTGTCTGTTTCTCCTCTCCCTGGCCTGTGTCTGTTTCTCCTCTCCCTCCTCACCCTGGCCTGTGTCTGTTTCTCCTCACCCTGGCCTGTGTCTGTTTCTCCTCTCCCTCCTCACCCTGGCCTGTGTCTGTTTCTCCTCTCCCTGGCCTGTGTCTGTTTCTCCTCTCCCTCCTCACCCTGGCCTGTGTCTGTTTCTCCTCACCCTGGCCTGTGTCTGTTTCTCCTCTCCCTGGCCTGTGTCTGTTTCTCCTCTCCCTCCTCACCCTGGCCTGTGTCTGTTTCTCCTCACCCTGGCCTGTGTCTGTTTCTCCTCTCCCTGGCCTGTGTCTGTTTCTCCTCTCCCTGGCCTGTGTCTGTTTCTCCTCTCCCTCCTCACCCTGGCCTGTGTCTGTTTCTCCTCTCCCTCCTCTCCCTGGCCTGTGTCTGTTTCTCCTCTCTCCTCTCCCTGGCCTGTGTCTGTTTCTCCTCTCCCTCCTCACCCTGGCCTGTGTCTGTTTCTCCTCTCCCTGGCCTGTGTCTGTTTCTCCTCTCCCTGGCCTGTGTCTGTTTCTCCTCTCTCCTCTCCCTGGCCTGTGTCTGTTTCTCCTCTCCCTCCTCACCCTGGCCTGTGTCTGTTTCTCCTCACCCTGGCCTGTGTCTGTTTCTCCTCTCCCTGGCCTGTGTCTGTTTCTCCTCTCCCTCCTCACCCTGGCCTGTGTCTGTTTCTCCTCTCCCTGGCCTGTGTCTGTTTCTCCTCTCCCTCCTCACCCTGGTCTGTGTCTGTTTCTCCTCACCCTGGCCTGTGTCTGTTTCTGTGGGAAATAATGAAGGGTATATGAAAAGACAACGCCATTGATCAGGTCACACATTTCTATGTGAAGACTCAATAGAGCATTGAAGCCAAATGAAGTTGGTTAGAGGCCCAGTACAGTCAAAAAAAAATGGTTTCATATCTATTTCCACACTGAGGTTGGAATAATACTGTGAAATTGTGAAAATTTTTACTGTAAGAGCTGTCTGAAAAGACCACCTGAATTTCTTCCTGTTTTGGTGGGATGGAGTTTTGGCCTGCCTGTTGACATCAATAAGACAGAGTTCCAAACCTCTCTGCCAATAATAGCTAGTTTTCAGTTTTCCTCTCCCCACTCAGGCCGCTCCCAGGCAGTCCTAGCAAAATTCTTGCTATAGAAATGTCTCTTTGCCAAGAAGCTATTTTTCTTACTTTTTGACCATTTGAATTGAAAACAGTCACAGCAAGGTTCTTAATTGCTACCCAGAAATGATTTGATATTGAGATAAAAACGGCTGCAATGGACCTCCTAAGATGGCTTCTCATGGAGACAACATGCTACTCCAGGAAGTGATGTTGCTAGTTAACTCAGTGCTGCTCACTCTCATTGATTAACTCCAGTAGAAGGCCGAACAGGGTATGCTGCCATTAGCAACTCAATTATCCTTAGAACTTCTTCTGTGTGCTATTTTGAAATAATCGGTTAGAGCACATACATCTGGTATATTAGAAACAATTATTGGTTCCATGATTGTCTTTTAAAAAATTTTTATTTACATGAAGATTGACCACGAAGATCGCAATTTTTCCATTCATTATAATGGGAATCCTGTTTTCTGCTAACAGTGCCTGCAGTACTGCGGTCGGCCTTGAACTTCCGTGGCTTCAATGAGAGGGGGCATTTGTTCTGCCCTGGTGGGAAAGCATGGAAAGGGCCGTAGCCATAGCAATTTAAGACCCTCCACTCCTCGAGGTAGAAAATCTGCAGGTGAAACCATATAAATATAATGAATGGGTTGGACATGGTGAGATTGTAGACTTTTTCAGCTAGCTAGCTACTTCACACGCTGATAATGACTGGTATTACTGTGTGTAGCTATGTTTGCTAGCTAGCTAGCTACCTACATAGACTGTAAAAAGCCCAGAGAGAGATCATTGCGTTATGGGTTTTGTAGTCGGCTTGAGGTGCAAATTCCACAACAATTTTCACATGTTGCTACCAACCTTATTATAACGACAAATTTACACATTTCATCACTCAAAATATTTTGCTCCCATATTAGTGTTATTTAACCTTGTAAATCATATTAATTAGTCGTTTTGAGAGGATTATTCATTTAAGTCATCACTCATTACAGAAGAGACAGATAGAGTGAGGGATGAGAGAGATGGGAAGGAATGGGAGTTATCTATATTTAACAGAGCATGGACTAAGTAAGTCTTTGAAATATCACTCTTCTCCCACTTGTTTCCTGGTTCTAGTTATCGATGGAGAGCAAGGAGAAACGAGAACAGTGGGGCCTCCGCAGCAGCCTCTCTCCTCGGCCCTCCATCTCCCGCGCCTCCACCCCCACCCCACCCTCCTCCTGCTCTCCTCTCCCTCCTCCACCTCTCCCCATCTCTCGCACCTGTTCTCCCCTCCCCCCTCTGCCGATCCTGGGGATCCAACCCCCCGCTCCCACCACCCACCTCTTCCATCCTGGTCCGTCCTCCCATCAGACGCCCGAGAGCCCCGAGGACGAGGACACGACTGCTCTTCTGGGGAGGAACGCAGACACCCTTCTCCACATTTCAGAGGACAATGGGGGCACAGAGAACCCCCTGCTCGCCCCCCTGCTCTCCCCCCGCCGCTCACCCGCCCTGCCCCCCCGCCGCTCCCCCCTCCCCATCTCCCCAGTCGACCTGGACCTGGATGAGTCCCACGTCTGAGAAGCGTCCCTGTAACGTTTCAGTAACGTTTTGTTAAAATTTCAGTAACAAAACTCGTAACGTAACGTTATAACTAGGGCCAGGAGTTTTTCCCTGACTGAACTTGCGTGACCGCACTAGGAAAAAGTCCTGGCCCTAGTTACAAGGCTCTAAACTACAGACGTAGGCTATAACTAGGGCCCGGAGTTTTGACCCTTTAGGTTAGATCACACGGTCCGGCTGGGGAAACTCCTGGCCCTAGTTATGACCCTGGCAGGGTAGCTTCTCTGTGTCGGTCCCCTTCTATATCTTTGGAGTCTGTGTTTAGACATTGAGCTGCCTGATAACTCTGTGTCCTTCTAGCTAACGGAGGTCAGAGGGCGTTTGAAAGATGAGGAACCTGTTGGAATATTCTAAAAATAAAAATGCATCCTCCCTTCCTTGATCTGATCTGACATAAAATGACTGGTGAAATCAGTGCAGTAGAATCCTTGCTCTCACCTATCCAATCACGATAGATTAGTGATTACCTCATGAAAAGAAGGGAGGAAAGCTGCATCTTTAGAGTATTAGAACAGGGCCGAGGACCAATACCTGTTAGTTTTCTCCTCTTTCCCACTCCCCTGCCCCTCTCTCCCCTTCTCTCTCTGCTCTCTTCTGTCCTGTTAGAGCACCAAGATGAAATCCATACTTCACTACATCTACAGTACCAGTGCCAGTACATCCTCACCTCTGACATTTTAACCCATCTCATACCAACGTATTCATATCAAATGCAGAATCAACATGCCTTCTTCACACGTCAGGGTGGATTAATCCATGGTGTCCAACAGGTGATCAAGTGGGACTGTTACTGTTGCTAGGTAGATCACATTCTATTTGTTGTGGTCTATTGACAAGAGAAGGGAGATGTTTCCAGCCATTGGCTGCTACAAACAGACATCCGTTTACCTATAGGTTTACCTTGTCACCTCCCAAGAACTGTTTACAGTGAAGCTGCTGAAGGGTAAACTGTTGACTAGAGAAATGAAATGTATATTAGCTATGATATTATATAATATTATGAAATATATTATATTTAATCCTGAAGACTATTTTAAAGAAAGATTTAATATATATAATTGTCAAAGTATTGCAGAGAGGCATAGTATGTTTATCATTAGGATAATATATTAGTGGCCTCCCAGGTGGCACTGTGGTCTAGGGCACTGCATCGCAGTACTTGAGGCGTCACTACAGACCCGGGTTCGATCCCAGGCTGTGTCACAACCGGCCGTGACCGGGAGTCCCATAGGGCGGCGCACAATTGGCCCAGCGAGTGTCTGGGTTAGGGGAGGGTTTGGCCGGGGGGGCTTTACTTGGCTCATTGCGCTCTAGCAACTCCTTGTGGCGGGCCGGGCACCTGCAGGCTGATACAGACGTCAGTTGAACGGTGTTTCTTCTGACACATTGGTGCATCTGGCTTCCGGGTTAAGTAAGTGGGAGTTAAGGAGCGTGGTTTGGCTGCTAATGTTTCAGACAGACATCCGTTTACCTATAGGTTGACCTTGTCACTTTCCAAGAACTGTTTACAGTGAAGCTGCTGAGAAAAAGGGGGATAAACCGGAATGTTTATTTATTAATAGATGGATAGATTGACATAATTATTTATATTTAATATTTATAAAATATTTATCCTCTTGGAGTTTCTAGGTTCGATTTATTGACAATTGACACACTGAGTGGTTGTTATTTTCCTGTGGAGGTTGAGTCTGTTAGATGTGAAGTGGTTCTTTATGGAGGTTGAGTCTGTTAGATGAGAAGAGGTTCTTTATGGAGGTTGAGTCTGTTAGATGAGAAGAGGTTATTTATGGAGGTTGAGTCTTAGATGAGAAGAGATTCTTTATGGAGGTTGAGTCTGTTAGATGAGAAGAGGTTCTTTATGGAGGTTGAGTCTGTTAGATGAGAAGAGGTTCTTTATGGAGGTTGAGTCTGTTAGATGAGAAGAGGTTCTTTATGGAGGTTGAGTCTGTTAGATGTGAAGAGGTTCTTTATGGAGGTTGAGTCTGTTAGATGAGAAGAGGTTCTTTATGGAGGTTGAGTCTGTTAGATGTGAAGAGGTTCTTTATGGAGGTTGAGTCTGTTAGATGAGAAGAGGTTCTTTATGGAGGTTGAGTCTGTTAGATGAGAAGAGGTTCTTTATGGAGGTTGAGTCTGTTAGATGAGAAGAGGTTCTTTATGGAGTTTGAGTCTTAGATGAGAAGAGGTTCTTTATGGAGGTTGAGTCTGTTAGATGAGAAGAGGTTCTTTATGGAGGTTGAGTCTGTTAGATGAGAAGAGGTTCTTTATGGAGGTTGAGTCTGTTAGATGAGAAGAGGCTCTTTATGGAGGTTGAGTCTGTTAGGTGAGAAGAGGTTCTTTATGGAGGTTGAGTCTGTTAGATGAGAAGAGGCTCTTTATGGAGGTTGAGTCTGTTAGATGAGAAGAGTCCAAAGCGCTATAAGTGGGGCAGGTCATACTTGGAAGCCAATCCTAACATCAACTGAAGTAAAATTAGGGTCTCCGTATAGCTGAGGTTCAGCATTGTAGCACGCTTGAAATGTGGAGGTAGTTTCAGATTGAGCCGACATAATATGCGTTTGCTGTGAATGCAGTCTCCACTAATGCGGGAAATGTTGCATTTAAATGTCAAACAAGCTACTAGACTGAACTTCTGCGATATGGATTGAGTCCAGCCCTTAGTTTCCCATTGACATCAATACACGACTAAGTGGACACTTTGTAAAGTTAGGTTTCGCCCCTTTGAGGATAATGGTCTTGTTCTAGTATGATGAATGTAAAACTACCATACCATACCACAACTAACTGCTCACTGGGCACAGACGTCACTTCAACGGTTAAAAGTTGGGTAAAAATATGTTGATTCAACGTCATCACATTGATTCTTTTGGTTGAAATGACGTGGAAACAGTGTTGATACAACCAGTTTTTGCCCAGTGTATGGATGTTGTTTTATGTGTAACCAAATCCATGTTTTGTTTTGAATAGCTTCCAAAGTAATACTGACCTTCTGTTGTACTGAAAGCATCATGCATAAAGAATAGGTAACTGGTTATGGGCACCGAAGTATTATTAGTATGTCCCAGTAATGTCATAGAGTTTATAATGCTGCTTTTTATTGTTGTGTTTTCAATGTCTTGAAGAAAGGTTTCTAGTACTCAAAACATTATGGCAACAAGATCCCTGATTCTGAGTTGTAGCAGTTAGGATACCTCCTTGTTCAACTTATGCCTTAAACTAGAGAACTGGGAGGACCCCTCCAGCTCCTTGATAATGGTCTGTTCCCTGACTGAGGTCCCCTTATGTGCCATGGGGCTTGGTACAGTCCAAACCTGAGATGGGTGTGCTGCAGTCTACTATCTTCTGGTTAATGTTTGTTTTGCACCAGATCAGTGAAAAGAGGATGTAGTTATGAACTATACTGTGTAAAAACATTAGGAACAACTTCCTAATATTGAGTTGCACCCCCTTTCCCCCTCAAAACAGCTTCAATTCGTCGAGGCATGGACTCTGAAAGTTGTTGAAAGCATTCCACAGAGGTGCTGGCCCCTGTTGACTCCAATGCTTCCCACAGTTGTATCAAGTTGCCTGGATGTCCTTTGGGTGGTGGACCATTCTTGATACACATGGGAAACTGTTGGGCGTGAAAACCCCAGAAACGTTGCAGTTCTTGACACAAGCCGGTACGCCTGGCACCTACTACCATATCCCCTTGAAAGGCATCGTTAGAGCGGTTATCAGATCTATAGTGCCCATATCGTTAGAGGGGTTATCAGATCTATAGTACCCATATCGTTAGAGGGGTTATCAGATCTATAGTATCCATATCGTTAGAGGGGTTATCAGATCTATAGTGCCCATATCGTTAGAGGGGTTATCAGGTCTATAGTGCCCATATCGTTAGAGGGGTTATCAGGTCTATAGTGCCCATATCGTTAGAGGGGTTATCAGGTCTATAGTGCCCATATCGTTAGAGGGGTTATCAGATCTATAGTGCCCATATCGTTAGAGGGGTTATCAGATCTATAGTGCCCATATCGTTAGAGGGGTTATCAGGTCTATAGTACCCATATCGTTAGAGGGGTTATCAGGTCTATAGTACCCATATCGTTAGAGGGGTTATCAGGTCTATAGTACCCATATCGTTAGAGGGGTTATCAGGTCTATAGTGCCCATATCGTTAGAGGGGTTATCAGATCTATAGTGCCCATATCGTTAGAGGGGTTATCAGATCTATAGTGCCCATATCGTTAGAGGGGTTATCAGGTCTATAGTACCCATATCGTTAGAGGGGTTATCAGATCTATAGTGCCCATATCGTTAGAGGGGTTATCAGATCTATAGTACCCATATCGTTAGAGGGGTTATCAGATCTATAGTACCAATATCGTTTGAGGGGTTATCAGATCTATAGTGCCCATATCGTTAGAGGGGTAATCAGATCTATAGTACCCATATCGTTAGAGGGGTTATCAGGTCTATAGTGCCCATATCGTTAGAGGGGTTATCAGGTCTATAGTACCCATATCGTTAGAGGGGTTATCAGATCTATAGTACCCATATCGTTAGAGGGGTTATCAGGTCTATAGTACCCATATCGTTAGAGGGGTTATCAGGTCTATAGTGCCCATATCGTTAGAGGGGTTATCAGATCTATAGTACCCATATCGTTAGAGGGGTTATCAGATCTATAGTACCCATATCGTTAGAGGGGTTATCAGGTCTATAGTACCCATATCGTTAGAGGGGTTATCAGGTCTATAGTGCCCATATCGTTAGAGGGGTTATCAGGTCTATAGTGCCCATATCGTTAGAGGGGTTATCAGATCTATAGTACCCATATCGTTAGAGGGGTTATCAGATCTATAGTACCCATATCGTTAGAGGGGTTATCAGGTCTATAGTACCCATATCGTTAGAGGGGTTATCAGGTCTATAGTGCCCATATCGTTAGAGGGGTTATCAGATCTATAGTGCCCATATCGTTAGAGGGGTTATCAGGTCTATAGTACCCATATCGTTAGAGGGGTTATCAGGTCTATAGTACCCATATCGTTAGAGGGGTTATCAGATCTATAGTACCCATATCGTTAGAGGGGTTATCAGGTCTATAGTACCCATATCGTTAGAGGGGTTATCAGGTCTATAGTACCCATATCGTTAGAGGGGTTATCAGGTCTATAGTACCCATATCGTTAGAGGGGTTATCAGATCTATAGTGCCCATATCGTTAGAGGGGTTATCAGGTCTATAGTAACCCATATCGTTAGAGGGGTTATCAGATCTATAGTGCCCATATCGTTAGAGGGGTTATCAGATCTATAGTGCCCATATCGTTAGAGGGGTTATCAGGTCTATA
Source organism: Salmo trutta (assembly GCF_901001165.1). Lineage (NCBI taxonomy): Eukaryota > Metazoa > Chordata > Actinopteri > Salmoniformes > Salmonidae > Salmo > Salmo trutta. Next base: position 1,894,453 of record NC_042995.1, read on the forward strand.
GTGCCCATATCGTTAGAGGGGTTATCAGGTCTATAGTGCCCATATCGTTAGAGGGGTTATCAGGTCTATAGTACCCATATCGTTAGAGGGGTTATCAGATCTATAGTGCCCATATCGTTAGAGGGGTTATCAGATCTATAGTGCCCATATCGTTAGAGGGGTTATCAGGTCTATAGTGCCCATATCGTTAGAGGGGATTCTATTTCTATGATAGTATCACTGTGGTTCATTCTAGAACCCACGGGGATAGTACAAAGTATATTATAAAGTATAAGCCAATTATACTATAGGCGACATATTCGGGTGTCCCTGTGGACGTGTGTTGTCTTGTCAGTGCTAACGGTCAGTGTCTGTCCGTGTGTGTAGTGCCAATGCTCTCTGCTGCTGAGCTGTCTTTGTGCAGATGCTTTCTGGGAGGTTGGCATGAAGACTTATTCATCAAACTTGCCATACATTCCAAAGTCATCTGCATTCTGCAGTTTGTCCCATGTAATGCACTGTTGAAGTGCCCTAATTGAAACTGGAACTGTTTTGGATGAGAGATCTATTTAGGATTGTAAAATGTCTAACTTTTCCAAAATAACCAGGTTTTCCAGAAATCTTTGTTGGAGGATTCCAGATTTCTTGTTTATTACTTTCTGATTCCTTGACTCTTCCAACTAGTATATCAGGAGTTTGAGGAAAGTTACCAGAATATGGAGACCCTAGTTGTATTGCATTGTCAGTTGCAATTTGTAGTACCGGTAACACACTGTATTGCTTTAAACATAATCAGAAAATGATCTTTTAGATGATTACCAACTCATAGCTAACGCTAACATTCTGTGGCCAATTTGTTCATTGATGATGTTCGTCGCAATGAAATATGTTTCTAGTTTGTTTAGTTTAGTTCTATTTCTTACATGTTATGGAGGATAGCTGGATCTGTGTTGTTCTGGCTCTGGGAATAACCTTTCCGTAAACTAGGAAGTTTACCTCAAAGTCCTATCCACATGCTAGGGGCGGCAGGTAGCCTAGTGGTTAGAGCGTTGGACTAGTAACTGAAAGGTTGCAAGATCGAATCCCCGAGCTGACAAGGTAAAAAAAAGCTGTCGTTCTGCCCCTGAACAAGGCAGTTAACCCACTGTTCCTAGGCCGTCATTGAAAATAAGAGTTTGTTCTTAACTGACTTGGCTAGTTAAATAAAGATAACATGCTGTATGGTGGAGCTGTGAGATATTCAGAAGTGTGTGTGTCAAATGCAGGGGCCCCCAGGGGTGGAAAGCAGTGGAGGCTGGTGGAAGGAGCTATAGGAAGTCAGGCTCATTGTAATGGCAGGAATGTAACCATGTTTGACTCTGTTCCATTCCAGCTATTGTCCTCCTATAGCTCCTCCCACCAGACTCCTCAGGTGGAAATGACACATTATGGCCTATATTATGATATTTTATTTCTCCAAATATATATTAACAACAGCATTTGTTCATTAGCCTCATATTCAATCATTGTTCCATCGACATATTTTTTCCTCTGTGTGACTCTGAAATATATTGTATTATATACTTAAGATATTTATTTCAAATTATTGTCTTGTCCTGTGTTCTCAATCTATTCTAAAATATAGCTACCGGTATATCAAAGTATTTATGTAATATTTAAAGAATAAATGGATATTGTTGTATACAATGTTATTTATTTTCCAGCCCTCATTTTTTCCTTCTCTTGTAACATCTTGAACTAACTGTCACTAACTGCCAACTAAATGTCAGTTTAGAGGGCATTTACTGTAGTTCAGATGAAACTACCACACAATCACCCACAGATGGCAGTAGAAAGGATGCTCTGAGACAATTTCCTGTTTGGAGTTGATTAAAGGAAGGGCCTGGCTCTCTTTGGTTAAAGACTTCAACAGTGCCGGTCAGAGGTCAGAAGCTGGAGAAGGTAAGCCCATATACAGTCAGTAAACTAAGCAGACCAGACCCAGCTGCTAATGCATTGGTGCCTACGGGAGAGCCACCCCTTAAGCAGACTGGAACTGTGACCAAGCTTCCTGCATTGAGGTACACAGACCATACCTGTCCACTAACTCTCAACTCTTATTCACGTCTTCTTCAAACACTATCAGGTTATACTGTATATACTGTAGACCCTAGAGGGCTCTTCAACTCTGGTCCTGGAGGGCCCAAACACTTGTTTTTGTTTCTACCTGGTAATGAATTACACTCACCTGGTTAGGGGTGGACTGGGACCAGATATTGTCTCTGACATTTGTAACACCATTTTTTCCTCGATACCACCACACCGACACTATTTTTTCCTTGAAGCCCCCATTATTAACCAAATAATGATCATTTTGCGGAAAGAAAAAAAAATAAAGTTAGACAGGCCCACTGGGCTAAAAATGGACCAACCCATATGGCATTTGTCTGAAATGCCAGATGGCCAGTCCGTTCCTGCAACTGATGTCCCAGGTCTGAAACAGTCCCTGATTAGAATGAAAGGATGAAAACCAGAAGTGTTTCGGCCCTCCAGGACCAGAGTTGAACAGCCCAGGGCCCTAAACAAAGCGTTGAACAGCCCAGGACCCTAAAAGAGTTGAACAGCCCAGGACCCTAACAAAGAGTTGAACAGCCCAGGGCCCTAAACAAAGAGTTGAACAGCCCAGGGCCCTAAAAAGAGTTGAACAGCCCAGGACCCTAACAAAGGGTTGAACAGCCCAGGGCCCTAAACAAAGAGTTGAACAGCCCAGGGCCCTAAACAAAGAGTTGAACAGCCCAGGGCCCTAACAAAGCGAGTGTGGGCTTTTCAGTAGTCTGGCTAACTAGTTTCATAACATAGCCCTCAACCTGCTGTCTACATATACCCTAATACCCTCATAGTGGGTTACCTCAACCTGCTGTCTCCATATACCATCATAGTGGGTCAACCTCAACCTGCTGTCTCCATATACCATCATAGTGGGTTTACCTCAACCTGCTGTCTACATATACCCTCATAGTGGGTTTACCTCAACCTGCTGTCTCCATATACCCTCATAGTGGGGTCAACCTCAACCTGCTGTCTACATATACCCTCATAGTGGGTTTACCTCAACCTGCTGTCTCCATATACATCATAGTGGGTTTACCTCACCTGCTGTCTCCATATACCCTCATAGTGGGGTCAACCTCAACCTGCTGTCTCCATATACCATCATAGTGGGTCAACCTCAACCTGCTGTCTCCATATACCATCATAGTGGGTTTACCTCAACCTGCTGTCTCCATATACCATCATAGTGGGTTTACCTCAACCTGCTGTCTCCATATACCATCATAGTGGGTTTACCTCAACCTGCTGTCTCCATATACCCTCATAGTGGGTTTACCTCAACCTGCTGTCTCCATATACCATCATAGTGGGTTTACCTCAACCTGCTGTCTCCATATACCATCATAGTGGGTTACCTCAACCTGCTGTCTGCATATACCATCATAGTGGGTTTACCTCAACCTGCTGTCTGCATATACCATCATAGTGGGTTTACCTCAACCTGCTGTCTGCATATACCATCATAGTGGGTTTACCTCAACCTGCTGTCCCATATACCCTCATAGTGGGTCAACCTCAACCTGCTGTCTCCATATACCCTCATAGTGGGTTTACCTCAACCTGCTGTCTCCATATACCCTCATAGTGGGTTTACCTCAACCTGCTGTCTCCATATACCATCATAGTGGGTTTACCTCAACCTGCTGTCTCCATATACCCTCACAACATCATACTGGGCCAACATAAAATGTGTGGTAGCCTGAGGAACCGTAGCTGTAGGAATATGGTAGAAGACAATATTTTTATTAAAACCAGAAAGCTGAATACACAATGCAGTATAACTGTTATCTCAGTTCAACTTGGATAAGAATGTACATGAATGATGATCAAATCTGACCTTAAATCACATTATTACTGCACGTCACAATGTACAAATAGGAGGTTTTCTTTGAGAAACTATGATTAAATTAGTGAGTTAATATTTTGGGCTTCAACCAACAAACACCAGGTTAGGGTTCACTGTTGTTAATATATTTACATAGATGGACACGTCAAAGTATATAATATTCTTATATACATGTACCTCGACATTTTCTGAAATAATATCTTCTTCAATATTCACATACCAGACATTATGATATCATGTGCTTTAAGCAGAGAAAAGGCAAGAAGTCCTTTGACAGTTGATTCAGTTTCTTTTCCAGTTCATAGAGGTAAACCAAGGTAACAGCAGCATACTGATAAGTGACGTCACGCTGCTTGCTTAGCGAGTACCGCTTCCTCCTGATCGGGCTCACACCGATGCTCGAACCCAGGACATCTGCTTCGCTAGCCCACGTGACCGCCCTCCCGAAGCGTCTTACCAGTCTGCGCCTTTGAAGCGTTAACAATTTGGCTGCGCAAGTGGTGACATTTCAGGCTAAAGGAGTAAGTTTCCCACATCCCCCATGTGCTACACTCTCACCATACGACCTTTATCCCGCTGATACTTACACACGTTCTCTTAATAAACAAACCTTTATCCCGCTGATACTACACACATGTTCTCTTAATAAACAAACCTTTATCCCACTGACACTACACATGTTCTCTTAATAAACAAACCTTTATTCTGCTGATACTACACACATGTTCTCTTAATAAACAAACCTTTATTCTGCTGATACTACACACATGTTCTCTTAATAAACAAACCTTTATCCTGCTGATACTACACATGTTTCTCTTAATAAACAAACCTTTATCCCACTGACACTACACACATGTTCTCTTAATAAACAAACCTTCATCCCGCTGATACTACACACATGTTCTCTTAATGAACAAACCTTTATCCCATGACACTTCACACATGTTCTCTTAATAAACAAACCTTTATCCCGCTGACACTAACACATGTTCTCTTAATAAACAAACCTTTATTCTGCTGATACTACACACATGTTCTCTTAATAACAAACCTTTACCCCTGCTGATACAACACACATGTTCTCTTAATAAACAAACCTTATCCCACTGATACTACACACATGTTCTCTTAATAAACAAACCTTTATCCCACTGACACTACACATGTTCTCTTAATAAACAAACCTTTATTCTGCTGATACTACACACATGTTCTCTTAATAAACAAACCTTTATCCCGCTGATACTACACATGTTCTCTTAATAAACAAACCTTTATCCCGCTGATACTACACACATGTTCTCTTAATAAACAAACCTTTATCCTGCTGATACTACACACTGTTCTCTTAATAAAACAAACCTTTATCCCGCTGATACTACACACATGTTCTCTTAATAAACAAACCTTTATCCCGCTGATACTACACACATGTTCTCTTAATAAACAAACCTTATCCTGCTGATACTACACACATGTTCTCTTAATAAACAAACCTTTATCCTGCTGATACTACACATGTTCTCTTAATAAACACACCTTTATCCTGCTGATACTACACAGTTCTCTTAATAAACAAACCTTATCCCGCTGATACTACACATGTTCTCTTAATAAACAAACCTTTATCCCGGCTGATACTACACACATGTTCTCTTAATAAACAAACCTTTATCCCACTGACACTACACACATGTTCTCTTAATAACAAACCTTTATCCCGCTGATACTACACACATGTTCTCTTAATAAACAAACCTTTATCCCATGACACTACACACATGTTCTCTTAATAAACAAACCTTTATCCCGCTGATACTACACACATTTCTCTTAATAAACAAACCTTATCCCACTGACACTACACATGTTCTCTTAATAAACAAAACCTTTATCCCACTGATACTACCATGTTCTCTTAATAAAACAAACCTTTATCCCGGCTTATACTACACACATGTTCTCTAATAAACAAACCTTTATCCTGCTGATACTACACTGTTCCTTTAATAACAAACCTTTATCCCGCTGATACTACACACTGTTCTCTTAATAAACAAACCTTTATCCCGCTGATACTACACATGTTCTCTTAATAACAAACCTTATCCTGCTGATACTACACCATGTTCTCTTAATAAACAAACCTTTATCCCGCTGATACTACACACATGTTCTCTTAATAAACACACCTTTATCCCGCTGATACTACACATGTTCTCTTAAAAACAAACCTTTATCCCTGCTGATACTACAACACATGTTCTCTTAATAAACAAACCTTTATCCCGCTGATACACACACATGTTCTCTTAATAAACAAACCTTTATCCTGCTGATACTACACACTGTTCTCTTAATAAACAAACCTTTATCCTGCTGATACTACACATGTTTCTCTTAATAAACAAACCTTTATCCTGCTGATACTACACATGTTCATCTTAATAAACAAAACCTTTATCCCGCTGATACTACACATTTTCTCTTAATAAACAAACCTGTATCCCGCTGATACTACACACATGTTCTCTTAATAACAAACCTTTATCCCACTGACCTACACATGTTCTCTTAATAAACAAACCTTTATTCTGCTGGATACTACACACATGTTCTCTTAATAAACAAACCTTATTCCCGCTGATACTACACATGTTCTCTTAATAAAACAAACCTTTATCCCGCTGATACTACACACATGTTCTCTTAATAAACAAACCTTTATCCCACTGACACTACACACATGTTCTCTTAATAAACAAACCTTTATCCCGCTGATACTACACACATGTTCTCTTAATAAACAAACCTTTATCCCACTGATACTACACACATGTTCTCTTAATAAACAAACCTTTATCCCGCTGATACTACACACATGTTCTAATAAACAAACCTTTATCCCACTGACACTACACATGTTCTCTTAATAAACAAACCTTTATCTGCTGATACTACACAGTTATCTTAATAAACAAACCTTTATCCCGCTGATACTACACATGTTCTCTTAATAAACAAACCTTTATCCCACTGACACTACACACATGTTCTCTTAATAAACAAACCTTTATCCCGTGATACTACACACATGTTCTCTTAATAAAAAACCTTTATCCCACTGATACTACACACATGTTCTTTAATAAAAAACCTTTATCCCACTGACACTACACACATGTTCTCTTAATAACAAACCTTTATCCCGCTGGATACTACACACATGTTCTCTTAATAAACACAACCTTTATTCTGCTGAATACTACACACATGTTCTCTTAATAAACAAACCTTATCCTGCTGATACTACACACATGTTCTCTTAATAAACAAAACCTTTATCCCGCTGATACTACACACATGTTCTCTTAATAAACAAACCTTTATCCTGCTGATACTACACACATGTTCTCTTAATAAACAACCTTTATCCTGCTGATACTACACACATGTTCTCTTAATAAACAAACCTTTATCCTGCTGATACTACACATGTTCTCTTAATAAACAAACCTTTATCCTGCTGATACTACAACATGTTCTCTTAATAAACAAACCTTTATCCCGCTGATACTACACAGTTCTCTTAATAAACAAACCTTATCCCGCTGATACTACACACATGTTCTCTTAATAAACAAACCTTTACCCTGCTGATACAACACACATGTTCTCTTAATAAACAAACCTTTATCCACTGATACTACACACATGTTCTCTTAATAAACAAACCTTTATCCCACTGACACTACACATGTTCTCTTAATAAACAAACCTTTATTCTGCTGATACTACACACATGTTCTCTTAATAACCAAACCTTTATCCCGCTGATACTACACATGTCTCTTAATAAACAACCTTTATCCCGCTGATACTACACACATGTTCTCTTAATAAACAAACCTTTATCCCACTGACACTACAACACATGTTGCTCTTAATAAACAAACCTTTTATCCCGCTGATACTACACACATGTTCTCTTAATAAACAAACCTTTATCCCATGACACTACACACATGTTCTCTTAATAAACAAACCTTTATCCCGCTGATACTACACACATGTTCTCTTAATAAACAAACCTTTATCCCACTGACACTACACATGTTCTCTTAATAAACAAACCTTTATTCTGCTGATACTACACATGTTCTCTTAATAAACAAACCTTTATCCCGCTGATACTACACATGTTCTCTTAATAAACAAACCTTTATCCCGCTGATACTACACATGTTCTCTTAAAACAAACCTTTATCCCGCTGATACTACACATGTTCTCTTAATAAACAAACCTTTATCCCACTGATACTACACTGTTCTCTTAATAAACAAACCTTTATCCCACTGATACTACACATGTTCTCTTAATAAACAAACCTTTATCCCGCTGATACTACACACATGTTCTCTTAATAACAAAACCTTTATCCCGCTGATACTACAAATGTTCTCTTAATAACAAACCTTTATCCTGCTGATACTACACACATGTTCTCTTAATAAACAAACCTTTATCCCGCTGATACTACAACATGTTCTCTTAATAAACAAACCTTTATCCCGCTGATACTACACATGTTCTCTTAATAAACAAACCTTTATCCTGCTGATACTACACACATGTTCTCTTAATAAACAAACCTTTATCCCGCTGATACTACACATGTTCTCTTAATAAACAAACCTTTATCCTGCTGATACTACACACATGTTCTCTTAATAAACAAACCTTTATCCTGCTGATACTACACACATGTTCTCTTAATAAACAAACCTTTATCCCGCTGATACTACACATGTTCTCTTAATAAACAAACCTTTATCCTGGATACTACACATGTTCTCTTAATAAACAAACCTTATCCCGCTGATACACATGTTCTCTTAATAAACAAACCTGTATCCCGCTGATACTACACACATGTTCTCTTAATAAACAAACCTTTATCCCACTGACACTACACATGTTCTCTTAATAAACAAACCTTTATTCTGCTGATACTACACACATGTTCTCTTAAAAACAAACCTTTATCCCGCTGATACTACACATGTTCTCTTAATAAACAAACCTTTATCCCGCTGATACTACACACATGTTTCTTAATAAACAACCTTTATCCCACTGACACTACACACATGTTCTCTTAAAACAAACCTTTATCCCGCTGATACTACACACATGTTCTTAATAAACAAACCTTTATCCCACTGACACTACACACATGTTCTCTTAATAAACAAACCTTTATCCCGCTGATACTACACATGTTCTCTTAATAAACAAACCTTTATCCCGCTGATACTACACACATGTTCTCTTAATAAACAAACCTTTATCCTGCTGATACTACACATGTTCTCTTAATAAACAAACCTTTATCCCGCTGACTACACACATGTTCTCTTAATAAACAAACCTTTATCCTGCTGATACTACACACAGTTTCTTAATAAACAAACCTTTATCCTGCTGATACTACACACATGTTCTCTTAATAAACAAACCTTATCCTGCTGATACTACACATGTTCTCTTAATAAACAAACCTTATCTGCTGATACTACACATGTTCTCTTAATAAACAAACCTTTATCCCGCTGATACTACACATGTTCTCTTAATAAACAAACCTTTATCCCGCTGATACTACACACATGTTCTCTTAATAAACAAACCTTTATCCCACTGACACTACACACATGTTCTCTTAATAAACAAACCTTTATCCGCTGATACTACACACATGTTCTCTTAATAAACAAACCTTTATCCCATGACACTACACACATTTCTCTTAATAAACAAACCTTTATCCCGCTGATACTACACACATGTTCTCTTAATAAACAAACCTTTATCCCACTGACACTACACATGTTCTCTTATAAACAAACCTTTATCCCACTGATACTACACATGTTCTCTTAATAAACAACCTTTATCCCGCTGATACTACACACATGTTCTCTTATAAACAAACCTTTATATGCTGATACTACACATGTTCTCTTAATAAACAAACCTTTATCCCGCTGATACTACACACATGTTCTCTTAATAAACAAACCTTTATCCCGCTGATACTACACATGTTCTCTTAATAAACAAACCTTTATCCCGCTGATACTACACACATGTTCTCTTAATAAACAAACCTTTATCCCGCTGATACTACACACATGTTCTCTTAATAAACAAACCTTTATTCCGCTGATACTACACATGTTCTCTTAATAAACAAACCTTTATCCTGCTGATACTACACACATGTTCTCTTAATAAACAAACCTTTATCCCGCTGATATACACACATGTTCTCTTAATAAACAAACCTTTATCCTGCTGATACTACACACATGTTCTCTTAATAAACAAACCTTTATCCTGCTGATACTACACATGTTCTCTTAATAAACAAACCTTTATCCTGCTGATACTACACATGTTCTCTTAATAAACAAACCTTATCCCGCTGATACTACACATGTTCTCTTAATAAACAAACCTGTATCCCGCTGATAACACACATGTTCTCTTAATAAACAAACCTTTATCCCACTGACACTACACATGTTCTCTTAATAAACAAACCTTATTCTGCTGATACTACACACATGTTCTCTTAATAAACAAACCTTTATCCCGCTGATACACATGTTCTCTTAATAAACAAACCTTTATCCCGCTGATAACACACATGTTCTCTTAATAAACAAACCTTTATCCACTGACACTACACACATGTTCTCTAAAACAAACCTTTATCCCGCTGATACTACACACATGTTCTCTTAATAAACAAACCTTTATCCCACTGACACTACACACATGTTCTCTTAATAAACAAACCTTTATCCCGCTGATACTACACACATGTTCTCTTAAAACAAACCTTTATCCCACTGACACTACACATGTTCTCTAATAAACAAACCTTTATTCTGCTGATACTACACACATGTTATCTTAATAAACAAACCTTTATCCCGCTGATACTACACATGTTCTTAAAAACAAACCTTTATCCCATGACACTACACACATGTTCTCTTAATAAACAAACCTTTATCCCGCTGATACTACACACATGTTCTCTTAATAAAAAACCTTTATCCCACTGATACTACACACATGTTCTCTTATAAAAAACCTTTATCCCACTGACACTACACACATGTTCTCTTAATAAACAAACCTTTATCCGCTGATACTACACACATGTTCTCTTAATAAACAAACCTTTATTCGCTGATACTACACACATGTTCTCTTAATAAACAAACCTTTATCCTGCTGATACACACATTCTCTTAATAAACAAACCTTTATCCCGCTGATACTACACACATGTTCTCTTAATAAACAAACCTTTATCCTGCTGATACTACACACATGTTCTCTTAATAAACAAACCTTTATCCTGCTGATACTACACACATGTTCTCTTATAAACAAACCTTTATCCTGCTGAATACACATGTTCTCTTAATAAACAAACCTTTATCCTGCTGATACTACACATGTTCTCTTAATAAACAAACCTTTATCCCGCTGATACTACACATGTTCTCTTAATAAACAAACCTTTATCCCGCTGATACACACATGTTCTCTTAATAAACAAACCTTTACCCTGCTGATACAACACACATGTCTCTTAATAAACAAACCTTTATCCCACTGATACTACACACATTCTCTTAATAAACAAACCTTATCCCACTGACACTACACATGTTCTCTTAATAAACAAACCTTTATTCTGCTGATACTACACACATGTTCTCTTAATAAACAACCTTTATCCCGCTGATATACACATGTTCTCTTAATAAACAAACCTTTATCCCGCTGATTACTACACACATGTTCTCTTAATAAAACAACCTTTATCCCACTGACACTACACACATGTTCTCTTAATAAACAAACCTTTATCCCGCTGATACTACACACATGTTCTCTTAATAAACAAACCTTTATCCCATGACACTACACACATGTTCTCTTAATAAACAAACCTTTATCCCGCTGATACTACACACATGTTCTCTTAATAAACAAACCTTTATCCCACTGACACTACACATGTTCTCTTAATAAACAAACCTTTGTTCTGCTGATATACACACAGTTCTCTTAATAAACAAACCTTTATCCCGCTGAATACACATGTTCTCTTAATAAACAAACCTTTATCCCGCTGATACACACATGTTCTCTTAATAACAAAACCTTTATCCCGCTGATACTACACACCTGTTCTCTAATAAACAAACCTTTATCCCACTGATAACACATGTTCTCTTAATAAACAAACCTTTATCCCACTGATACTACACATGTTCTCTTAATAAACAAACCTTTATCCCGCTGATACTACACACATGTTCTCTTAATAAACAAACCTTTATCCCGCTGATACTACAAATGTTCTCTTAATAAACAAACCTTTATCCTGCTGATACTACACACATGTTCTCTTAATAAACAAACCTTTATCCCGCTGATACTACACACATGTTCTCTTAATAAACAAACCTTTATCCGCTGATACTACACATGTTCTCTTAATAAACAAACCTTTATCCTGCTGATACTACACACATGTTCTCTTAATAAACAAACCTTTATCCCGCTGATACTACACACATGTTCTCTTAATAAACAAACCTTTATCCTGCTGATACTACACACATGTTCTCTTAATAAACAAACCTTTATCCTGCTGATACTACACACAATTCTCATAAACACAACCTTTATCCTGCTGATACTACACATGTTCTCTTAATAAACAAACCTTTATCCTGCTGATACTACACATGTTCTCTTAATAAAAAACCTTTATCCCGCTGATACTACACATGTTCTCTTAATAAACAACCTGTATCCCGCTGATACTACACACATGTTCTCTTAATAAACAAACCTTTATCCCACTGACACTACACTGTTCTCTTAATAAACAAACCTTTATTCTGCTGATACTACACACATGTTCTCTTAATAAACAAACCTTTATCCCGCTGATACTACACATGTTCTCTTAATAAAAAACCTTTATCCCGCTGATACTACACACATGTTCTCTTAATAAACAAACCTTTATCCCACTGACATACACACATGTTCTCTTAATAAACAAACCTTTATCCCGCTGATACTACACACATGTTCTCTTAATAAACAAACCTTTATCCCACTGACACTACACACACATGTTCTCTTATAAAACAAACCTTTATCCCGCTGATACTACACACATGTTCTCTTAATAAACAAACCTTATCCCACTGACACTACACATGTTCTCTTAAAACAAACCTTTATTCTGCTGATACTACACACATGTTATCTTAATAAAACAACCTTTATCCCGCTGATACTACACATGTTCTCTTAATAAACAAACCTTTATCCCACTGACACTACACACATGTTCTCTTAATAACAAACCTTTATCCCGCTGATACTACACACATGTTCTTAATAAAAACCTTTATCCCACTGATACTACACACATGTTCTCTTAAAAACAAACCTTATCCTGCTGATACTACACACACGTTCTCTTAATAAATAAACCTTTATCCCGCTGATACTACACATGTTCTCTTAAAAACAAACCTTTATCCCACTGATACACATGTTCTCTTAATAAACAAACCTTTATCCCGCTGATACTACACACATGTTCTCTTAATAAACAAACCTTTATCTAATAAACAAACCTTTATCCCGCTGATACTACACCACATGTTCTTTAATAAACAAACCTTTATCCTGCTGATACTACACACATGTTCTCTAATAAACAAACCTTTATCCTGCTGATACTTCACACATGTTCTCTTAATAAACAAACCTTTATCCTGCTGATACTACACATGTTCTCTTAATAAACAAACCTTTATCCTGCTGATACTACACATGTTCTCTTAATAAACAAACCTTTATCCCACTGATACTACACACATGTTCTCTAATAAACAACCTTATCCCACTGATACTACACACATGTTCTCTTAATAAACAAACCTTTATCCTGCTGATACTACACATGTTCTTAATAAACAAACCTTTATCCCACTGATACTACACACATGTTCTCTTAATAAACAAACCTTTATCCTGCTATACTACACACGTTCTCTTAATAAACAAACCTTTATCCCACTGATACTACACACATGTTCTCTTAATAAACAAACCTTTATCCCGCTGATACTCACACATGTCTCTTAATAAACAAACCTTTATCCCGCTGATACTACACATGTTCTCTTAATAAACAAACCTTTATCCGCTGATACTACACATGTTCTCTTAATAAACAAACCTTTATCCGCTGATACTACACACGTTCTTAATAAACAAACCTTTATCCCACTGATACTACACATGTTCTCTTATAAACAAACCTTTATCCCGCTGATACTACACACATGTTCTCTTAATAAACAAACCTTTATCCACTGATACTACACACATGTTCTCTAATAAACCAACACAAGGAGATATGTT